>NC_045960.1:114280885-114376084 GCF_010909765.2 Amblyraja radiata | reverse complement strand
GGCGGTGGGGGAGAGGAGAGGAGGGACAGGAGAGGGGGGAGAGGGGAACACAACAACAACAACAGCAGCAGCAGCAGCAGCAGCGACGTTACTCTGCCACCTGTGATGGATGTGAGCGCAAGCAGCGACTGCCAGTAGCCGCGGACTTGTTCACCGACTCCCACATATCCAGTTATTTACAACAGTGTGTACACTTCAAACTAACACAACACACTACTAGCTTTAGTGTAGAGACGCAGCGCGTCGACCAGCGATCCCCGGCACATTAACACTATCCTACACACACTAGGGACAACTTTTCATTTTATACCAAGCCAATGAACCTACAAACCCGAAACAGTCTGAAGAAGGGTTTCGGCCCGAAACGTCGCCTATTTCCTTCGCTCCATAGATGCTGCTGCACCCGCTGAGTTTCCCCAGCAATTTTGTGTACCTTCGATATTCCAGCATCTGCAGTTCCTTTTTGAACAACCTACAAACCCGCACGTCTTTGGGACGTGGAAGGAAACCGGAGCACCCGGAGAAAACCCACGCAGGTCACGGGGAGAAGGTACAAACTCCGTACAGACAGCGCCCGTAGTCAGGATGGAACCGGGGTCTCTGGTGCTGTGAGGCAGCAACTCTACCCGCTGCACCACCGTGCCACCCTCGCTATACAGAAAGCATTGCCATATATTCAGTCTGAAGATGGGTCCCAACATGAAACATCACACGTTTATTATACAAGGAGGAACTGGGACAAACTTATCTCCCAGTCCTCGTCTCCAGCATGACAGGCAGTGATACTAACGGGGAACCTATCCATGTTCTCCACAGATGCTGCCTGACCCGCTGAGTTACTCCAGCACTCTGTGAAACGTCACCTGTCCATGTTCTCCACAGATGCTGCCTGACCCGCTGAGTTACTCCAGCACTCTGTGAAACGTCACCTATCCATGTTCTCCACAGATGCTGCCTGACCCGCTGAGTTACTCTTGCCTATCTCTGCCAGATATTCCTTACAACAAAACAACAAATGACTAATATATAACAATCCTGATCCAGGATCCAGTGTTTCGCCACTGTGTTGTTATATCACCAGTCCGTTGAGTGGGTGAGTTAGTCAGGGTCTGGGCCTCACTGCACTGGGTTAGTGTCAATCCCCAATCTTAACCCTGTATCGAGTGTGCAATCACCATCTACATCAGGCAGCACGGTGGTGCAGCGGGTAGAGCTGCTGCCTCACAGCGCCAGAGACCCGGGTTCCATCCTGACTACGGGTGCTGTCTGTACGGAGTTTGTACCTTCTCCCCGCGCGGGTTTTCTCCGGGTGCTCCGGTTTCCTCCCACACTCCAAAGACGTGCAGGTTTGTAGGTTCATTGGCTTGGTTTAAAACTGTTAAATTGTCCCTAGTGTGTGTAGGGTAGTGTATGTGTGTGGGGATCGCTGGTCAGCACGGGCTAGGTGGGCCGAAGGGCCTGTTTCCGTGCCGTATCTCTAAACTACACTAAAACCTGGGAGCAGGCAGCAACTTCTCAGGAACAGGGCAATGCGTTCTTTTGTGTTGGGTTTTCGTGGCAGGCGACATAACATTTTTCCACCGTTTAGTGGTGCCGTGTCTTGCTCAGTAAATTAGTCACAGAAGGTAGACAGAAGTGCTGGAGAAACTCAGCGGGTGAAGCAGCATCAGGGAGTAGGGATGCTGCTGCACCCGCTGAGTTTCTCCAGCATTTTTGTCTACCTTCGATTTTCCAGCATCTGCAGTTCCTTCTTAAAAAAATTAGTCACAGAGTCCAACAACACAGAAACAGGCCCTTCGGCCCAACTCATCCAGGCCGACCAACATGCCTCATCTGAGCTAGTCCCACCTGCCCACGTTTGTCCCATATCCCTCTAAGCCTGTCCTATCCGTGTACCTGTCCACATGTCTTTTAATTGCTATTTTATCCTCTAAATGTTTCCTCTCCATGATGTGGTGACGGGGGTGAATATCAATGGCACATGAGGTGGTGTCTCTCTGTAGCAGGAGGCCGTGCAGCCGGGCCAGGCCGAGCGTGTGGGGGAAGTGAAGATGGAGGAGTCACCAACCCAGCCGGCGTTGGCGGTGGCGATTGGTGCCGGGAGCCCGTCACGAGGTGAGACCTGGTGTCACCATACCCGAGACCCGGTGAGAGGCTGATGCCTCCGTGCCCTGACCCCCCCACCCCGCCCACACGATATCCGTGCCGAATGTGATGCCAAGACCAACTCTTACTTAAAGCACTGTCCCACAAGTTCATTCCAAGAGTTCTCCCGAGTTTGCCCTGATTCGAACTCGGAGATTTACGGTAATGGCCGCTCGTCGGTACTCGGGGCTCTCGTGGACATTTTTCAACATGTTGAAAAATCTTCACGAGTCTTCCCGTGCTTACCTGCCGTTAGCGAGTCTTCCCGAGTACCTGCCGTTAGCGTTACGAGCCGCTAAGAGACGTCCCCGAGCTCCGACGTACCCGCTACGTTCATTCTCCGTGCTTACCACGAGTTTGATTTTTTTTACACTCGGGAGAGCTCTTGGAATGAACTCGTACCGTGGGACAGGGCTGTTACCTGATAATCCATATCCCTCCATTCCCTGCATATCCATAGGTCACCACTAACGTATCTGCCTCCACCACCACCCCTGGCAGCACGTTCCTGCCCCACACATCTCCTTTAAACTTTTACCCCTCTCATCTTAAAGGTATGCCCTCAGGGAAAATGGTTCTGACTGTCTACCATATCTACGCCTCTCATCATTTGATCAATAGACAATAGACGCAGGAGTAGGCCATTCGGCCCTTCGAGCCAGCACCGCCATTCAATGTGATCATGGCTGATCATCCCCAATCAGTACCCCGTTCCTGCCTTCTCCCCATATCCCCTGACTCCGCTATCTTTAAGAGCCCTATCTAGCTCTCTCTTGAAAGTATCCAGAGAACCGGCCTCCACCGCCCTCTGAGGCAGAGAATTCCACAGACTCCCAACTCTCTGTGTGAAAAAGTGTTTCCTCGTCTCCGTTCTAAATGGCTTACCCCTTTATTCTTAAACTGTGGTCCCTGGTTCTGGACTCCCCCAACATTGGGAACATGTTTCCTGCCTCTAGCGTGTCCATGCCCTTAACAATCTTATATGTTTCAATGAGATAGCCTCTCATCCTTCTAAACTCCAGAGTGTACAAGCCCAGCTGCTCCATTCTCTCAGCATATGACAGTCCCGCCATCCCGGGAATTAACCTTGTAAACCTACGCTGCACTCCCTCAATAGCAAGAATGTCCTTCCTTAAATTAGAGGACCAAAACTGCACACAATACTCCAGGTGTGGTCTCACTAGGGCCCTGTACAACTGCAGAAGGACCTCTTTGCTCCTATATTCGATTCCTCTTGTTATGGTCTTCTTTCCAGTCTCACCGTATGCTCTGGAAAACGATCCAAATCTGTCCCAACCGCTCCTTGTAGCTGAAACCCTGTAATCTACCCGATCTATTCCTCTCATGATTTTGTACACCTCTACAAGATCACCCCTCGCCTCGTCCTCCTGCGCTCCATTGAATAGAGACCCAGCCTACCCCAACCTCTCCCTATAGCTCAGGCCCTCGAGTCCTGGCAACATCCTCATAAATCTTCTCTGCACCTTTCCCAGTTCAATGGCATCTTTCGTATAACGGGCTGACCAAAGCGGATACAAATGTGTTTGTGTCCGATATGCAATTGATGATACATTTAGTTTAAGAAGGAATTGCAGATGCTGGAAAATCGAAGGTAGACAAAAGTGCTGGAGAAACTCAGCGGGTGAGGCAGCATCTATGGAGTGAAGGAAATAGGCAACGTTTCGGGACGAAACCCTTCTTCAGACATTTAGCTTTATGTGTAAAACTTGCGAACACACAGGGTTTAAATTCTGCTATCTCCATGGATAATCTTCACAGAACAGCTATTAAAATCAAAGCCCAAGTAGGTGGGGAAAATATGTGAGCAAACTGCACTTTAATTATTATGTGGCTTTGGATCACATAGAGTCATGAAAACAGGCCCTTTGGCCCATTTTGCCCATGCTGACCAACATTCCCATCTACACCAGTCCCACCAGCCTGCCTTTGGCCCATATCCCTCCAAACCTGTCCTATCCATGTACCTGTCCAAATGTTGTTTTTGGTACATTGTGATGCTACCAGCCTCAAATACCTCCTCCGGCAGCTGGTTCCATACACCCACCACCCTTTGTGTAAAAAAAAATTGCCCCTCGGGATCCTATTCAACTTAGGTACATATTGTCTGTTGTCTGTTGTCTATCCCCCTCAATGCTCCACAGATGCTACCTGACCAACGGAGCTAAGGAAATAGGCAACGTTTCGGGCCGAAATCCATCTGGAAATAGGCAACGTTTCGGGCCGAAACCCTTACGGGTTTCGTCCCGAAACGTTGCCTATTTCCTTCGCTCCATAGATGCTGCTGCACCCGCTGAGTTACTCCAGCACTCTGTGAAACGTCACCTATCCATGTTCTCCACAGATGCTGCCTGACCTGCTGAGTTACTCCAGCACTCTGTGAAACGTCACACTTGTTTATCCTTGTGTAGATGCGGTACATGCTGCATGCTGTGTATTTGATTTTGCCCGTCAGTGACTATACAGCAGAGAATGCAAGACTGAATGAGGACAGTGGTGTGGTCAAAGAAAGTGGGGGCTGTGTGTGTAGAGGAGCCCATGTCATTCCGCTCTGATGCTGTCTGTAGGTGCCAATTCTTCTGCTGTTTAAATATCATCTGCGCCACACAATCACAACCGGTTATCTATAACCACAGCGCCTATAAGCATCTTTCTCTTGACATGAATAGGTTTGCAATTATACGGCATTGTCACGTTGTGAATGAGCTGAGAAGATTGAAGGATAAGGAATATCTCAGGATTTATTATCATTGAAATGTCCTGGCTGATTGCAAGGATTTGCTTTTGATAACAAGAGTCTGAATTCTGCAAAGACTCGAGACTCTGCGGATGCTGGAATCTTGCGTAGAACACAGAGTGCTGGAGTAACTCAGCGGGTCAGGCAGCATCTGTGGAGAACATGGATAGGTGACGTTTTAGGTCGGGACCTTTCTATTGACGGGTTGGTGGGTCAGCCGTGAGTCAGGCAGGGTGGCTTTGGCAGGAATGCCGTCAGAGGCCGGAGGTCAGAGACACAACATGTCACCTAGTCCAAGCCCTCGCGATGATGATAGTTTTCCAACACACGCTGGCTTTCTACATAAAGACTCAGTAACTCAATACATTGATACTGTGGTTAAGTGGTTAATAGTGAAATTAATCTGGGGGTTTTCAGTTAGGTTTCTCTGTGTGACAGTGCCTATTGCTATCAGAGAAATGTTTCATTTGAGTTTAGTTTATTGTCACGTGTACCAAGGTACAGTGAAAAGCTTTTGTTGCGTGCTAACCAGTCAGCGGAAAGACAATACATGATTACAATCGAGCCATTTACAGTGTACAGATACATGATAAGGGAGTAGAGATTTAAGAACGTTGAGCGATTGTAATATGTGATAATATACAATAGGTGCAGGAGTAGGCCATTCGGCCCTTCAAACCATTCAATGTGATCATGGCTGATCATCCATAATCAGTACCACGTTCCTGCCTTCTCCCCATATCCCCTGACTCCACTATCTTTAAGATCCCTATCTAGCTCTCTCTTGAAAGTATCCAGAGAATCTGCCTCCACCGCCCTCTGAGGCAGAGAATTCCACAGACTCACCACTCTCTGTGAGAAAAAGTGTTTCCTCATCTCCGTTCTAAATGGCTTACCCCTTATTCTTAAACTGTGGCCCCTGGTTCTGGACTCCCCCAACATCGGGAACAAGTTTCCTGCCTCTAGCGTGTCCAAACCCTTAACAATCTTATATGTTTCAATAAGATTTCCTCTCATCCTTCTAAACTCCAGTGTGTACAAGCCCAGCTGCTCCATTCTCTCAGCATATGACAGTCCCGCCATCCCGGGAATTAACCTTGTAAACCTACGCTGCACTCCCTCAATAGCAAGAATGTCCTTCCTCAAATTAGATCTGCTTCTGTGGCGAGCACACAGATAGTCACCTGGGTTGGGCTCCATCTTGGAAGGAACAAAGGGGTTTTAGTGGAAGCCTGAGTGAGTTAGTGAGATGGGCAGACTTGCAGTGTGTGGATCTGACATTGATGGACATCAGGCCGGCATTGGGGGGAGGTATAGTCTTGTCAATGTCAGGTGTACCAAGATAGTGGAAATCCTTTGTTGTGTGCTGTCCACTCAATTCCTACTATCATACTGCTAAATATTATTCATGTTATTCCCTTTATCATGTATCTGTACACTGTGGACGGCTCGATTATAATCATGTATTGTCTTTCCGCTGACTGGTTAGCACGCAACAAAAAGCTTTTCACTGTACCTCGGTACACGGGACAATAAACTCAACTGAGAGCAATCAAACGATACACATGTACAACAGGTTTGTGCAAAGGCGAAAATCCCAGCGTGCAGAATATTACAGCGTTGTAGTGCTTGGTTTAAGTTTATTATTGTACAGTGAAAGCCTTGTGTGCTGTCCAAACACTCCATACTATGTACGAGTGCAGAATATAGTGTTATATATACCGCTGTAGCTTTACAGTAAAGGGCCTAACGGTTTTTTTCCGCGGCTGCCGGCATAATTGACTGGCGTATCAGGGTCACCGAAATTTTTTGAACGTTTCAAAATCCAGCGGCGACAAAAAAAATGATGCGACACTTGCGGAGACACAGCTCGTCAATACTTCGTCACCGCCGCGACTTTGTCGGTGACCTGATATGTCAGTCGATGATGCCGGCAGTCGCCGAAAAAATGGCCAAGTGGGACAGGCCCTTTACAGAGAGTGTTTGGTTTAAGTTTCTTGTTGTATGGTGAGAATATTTGTGCGCTGTCCAGTCAATTCATTCTATAGTACAGAGAAGGTTCACCAGACTGATTCCTGGGATGGCAGGACTTTCATATGAAGAAAGACTGGATAGACTCGGCTTGTACTCACTAGAATTTAGAAGATTGAGGGGGGATCTTATAGAAACTTACAAAATTCTTAAGGGGTTGGACAGGCTAGATGCAGGAAGATTGTTCCCGATGTTGGGGAAGTCCAGAACAAGGGGTCACAGTTTATGGATAAGGGGGAAGTCTTTTAGGTCCGAGATGAGAAAAACATTTTTCACACAGAGAGTGGTGAATCTCTGGAATTCTCTGCCACAGAAGGTAGTTGAGGCCAGTTCATTGGCTATATTTAAGAGGGAGTTAGATGTGGCCCTTGTGGCTAAAGGGATCAGGGGGTATGGAGAGAAGGCAGGTACAGGATACTGAGTTGGATGATCAGCCATGATCATATTGAATGGCGGTACAGACTCGAAGGGCTGAATGGCCTCCTCCTGCACCTATTGTCTATGTTTCTATGTTTCTATACACAAGTACACTCAGGCCCTACTCAAGCACCATGGGGGCTTCTGAAAGTCAAATGTACCAGAGAGCGGAACATAGTCTTACAGCGCTGTAGCTTATCAGAGAAGCATTGTTCATGTTTAAGTCGAGGGCCTGTCCCACTTACGCGACTTTTTCTGCGACTGTCGGCACCCGTCATAGTCGCAGCAGGTCGCCGAAATGTTCAACATGTTGAAAATCCAGCGGCGACCAGAACAAGGTACGACTACTCACGACCGTACAGGCTTCACCCCGTGACATGTCGCCTGTACGGTCGTGAGTCGTCTCCTCAGTCGCCCAAAGAGTCGTAGCGTCTTTCTGGTCGCCGCTGGATTTTCAACATGTCGAACATTTTCTGCGACCTGCAACGCCCTATGACGGGAGCCGGCAGTCGGCGAAAAAGTTGCGTAAGTGGGACAGGCCCGTTGAGGTTTATTGTTGTCACCTGTACGGAGGTTTCCGGGTCTCTGGCGCTGTGAGGTAGCGCCGTGAACGATAGTGGAGTCAGATTTAACTGTGACTTTGAAAAGGGGAATTCGGACTCTGGTTTAAAGGGAGAACATTGAGAGTTACGGGGAAAGAGGAAGGAACATTCGGTCAACAAGCCAGCACTGTCTGCTCCCTTCCTGTGTGATATTATCCAATCAAGTGGATGACTCCTGCATCAAAACATTCTATTACTCAGTTTCAGTTCAGTTTAGTTTATTGTCCCGTGTACCGAGGTACAGTGGAAGCTGTTGTTGCACGCTAACCAGTCAGCGGAAAGACAACACATGGTTACAATCGAGCTGTCCACAGTGTACAGATACATGATAAGGGAATAACGTTTAGTGCAAGATGAAGTCAGATCAAAGATAGTCCAAGTGTTTAAGAAAGAACTGCAGATGCTGGAAAAATCGAAGGTAGACAAAAATGCTGGAGAAACTCAGCGGGTGAGGCAGCATCTATGGAGCGAAGGAATGGGTGACGTTTCGGGTTGAGACCCTTCTTCAGACTGGCAGGGTGACCAATGAGGTAGATAGTAGTTCTGCATTGCTCTCTGGTTGTGGTCGGATGGTTGAGTTGCCTGATAACAGCTGGGATGAAACTGTCCCTGAATCTGGAGGTGTGCGTTTTCACACTTCTGTACCTTTTGCCTGATGGGAGAGGGGAGAAGAGGGAGTGGCCGGGGTGAGTCTGGTCCTTGATGATGCTGCTGGCCTTGCCGAGGCAGCCAACAAATCAGATGCTGTACATAGATGTTATCAAGGGTTAGAGCAATGGGGAAGATACAGAGTGCAGAATATAGTAGGTAGACAAAATTGCTGGAGAAACTCAGCAGGTGCGGCAGCATCTATGGAGCGAAGGAAATTGGCAACGTTTCGGGCCGAAACCCGCTGAGTTTCTCCAGCAATTTTGTCTACCTTCGATTTTCCAGCATCTGCAGTTCCTTCTTGTGCAGAATCTAGTTCTCAGCATTGTAGCGCATCAGTTCCACAGACAAAGTCCAATGTCCGCAATGGGGTGGAGGTGAATCGGACAGTAGCCTATAAGCCACGAATATAAAAGAGGATAGCAAGAGTTTCTTTAGTGATATAAAGAGCAAGAAAGGGGCATGAGTGGACGTTGGGCCGCTGAAGAATGATGAAGGAGATGTGATAATGGGGAATAAAAGAATGGAAGAGGAGATGAATAACTTCATAGTGGAAGACACCAACAATGTGCCTGAGTTCAAGAGAGTCAGGGGGGGAAGAGTTAGTGGAGTGGCCATTACCAGGGAGAAGGTGCTTGGGAAGCTGAACGGGCTGAAGGTGGATGAGTCACCTGGACCGGATGGGCGGCACCCTACGGTTCTGACAGAGGTGGCGTTAGAGATTGTGGAGGCATTGATAGTGATATTTCAAGAATCACTAGTCAGGAGAGGTCCCAGAGGATTGGAAAATTGCCAATATTACCCCGCTGCACAAGAAGGGATCAAAGCAGAATAGTAGGCGCTATAGACCGGTTGGTCTAACTTTGGTGGTTTGGTTAGATTTTAGAGGGATGACAGGAAGTCTTATTGAAACATATAAGATTATTAAGGGTTTGGACACGCTAGAGGCAGGAAACATGTTCCCGATGTTGGGGGAGTCCAGAACCAGGGGCCACAGTTTAAGAATAAGGGGTAAGCCATTTAGAACGGAGACGAGGAAACACTTTTTCTCACAGAGAGTGGTGAGTCTGTGGAATTCTCTGCCTCAGAGGGCGGTGGAGGCAGGTTCTCTGGATACTTTCAAGAGAGAGCTAGATAGGGCTCTTAAAGATAGCGGAGTCAGGGGATATGGGGAGAAGGCAGGAACGGGGTACTGATTGGGGTTGATCAGCCATGATCACATTGAATAGCGGTGCTGGTTTGAAGGGCCGAATGGCCTACTCCTGCACCTATTGTCTAGAGTCCATTATTATAAAGGATGAGGTTGCAGCTTACTTAGAAGTTTGCGATAAAATAGGCTAAAGTCCGCATGGCTTCATGAAGGGGAGGTGTTGCATGACAAATTTGCAGGTGACGTTTCGGGTCCAGACCCTTCTTCAGACCCATTCAAAATTCACAATAGGTGCAGGAGCAGGCCATGCGGCCCTTCGAGCCAGCACCAGCTCCCTCCGAAACTGGCCTCGTGAATAATCCATGCTTCCCATTGGCAGGGCAAAGAACACTCACCCCATCATCTATCTCCCTCTATAAAACTCTCCTTAAATATCTATTTCTTTAGACAGACACAGAGTGCTGGAGTAACTCAGCGGGCCAGGCAGCATCTCTGGTGAGAAGGAATGGGTGACGTTTCGGGTCGAGACCCTCCCTGTGTGACGGGTATGTGAATGCAGCGCGGTACAGGAGACAATGACGAGCCTGTCCCACTTTTACGTAACTTTTACGGTGACTGCCGGCACTCGTCATAGGTCGTTGCAGGCGACCAGAACAAGGTACGACTCTTTGTGCGACTACTCACGACCGTACAGGCTTCACCCCGCGACATGTCGCCTGTACGGTCATGAGTCGTCTCCTCAGTCGCCCAAAGAGTCGTAGCGTCTTTCTGGTCGCCGCTGGATTTTCAACACGTTGAACATTTTCGCCGACCTGTAACGACCTATGACGGGTGCCGGCAGTCGCCGAAACAGTCGCGTAAGTGGGACAGGCCCATTGAAGACCATGGGACGGTGACTGGGGATTTATCTCGCTGTCTCTCGGTCCACGTGACAATAAAGTGTAGCAGGGTGCCAGAAATCTAACCTTGCATCTTGCATGTTATGTTGCAGGAGTGGAGCGCATGGAGCAGCAGGACAGGCTGCAGGGGAGCTCTGGATCACCCACCCTGGAAGTGCCACCTGAGGTATGGATCGGCCAGGAGCTGAGAAGAATTGGCGATGAGTTCAACTCGCACTACCACACGGGAAGGGTAATGATCTTCCATCTATTTTAAACGTTGTAGTTCTGCGGCTGCCCGGCTGCACAATGGCCATGAGCACGGTTTATATGTGACCCCCCACATGATTCAGCTCTGACCTCTGGCCCTAGCCACGACCTCTGGCCCTAGCCGCGACCTCTGGCCCTCGCCGCGACCTCTGACCCTTGCTGCGACCTCTGGCCCTTGCTGCGACCTCTGGCCCTCGCCGCGACCTCTGGCCCTAGCCACGACCTCTGGCCCTAGCCACGACCTCTGGCCCTAGCCACGACCTCTGGCCCTCACCGCAACCTCTGGCCCTCACCGCAACCTCTGGCCCTCGCCGCGACCTCTAGCTCTCGCCGCGACCTCTGGCCCTCACCGCGACCTCTGGCCCTTGCTGCGACCTCTGGCCCTCACCGCGACCTCTGGCCCTCACTGCGACCTCTGGCCCTTGCTGCGACCTCTGGCCCTCACTGCGACCTCTGGCCCTTGCTGCGACCTCTGGCCCTCACCGCGACCTCTGGCCCTTGCTGCGACCTCTAGCTCTCGCCGCGACCTCTGGCCCTCACCGCAACCTCTGGTCCGGCCGCAACCTCTGACCTCACTGTGACCTTTGACCGGACGTACCTCTGACTGAACCATGGCTTCTGACCTGGCCGCGACCTCTGGCCCTCACGACCTCTGACCTCACTGTGACCTTTGACCGGACTGACCTCGGACTGAACCATGGCTTCTGACCTCTGACCCTCCATGACCTCTGGCCCGACCGTGACCTCTGACCAGCACAGTTTCCATTGTCTCTGTTGTTGATCCGTGGGCTGGGCTGGGCTGGGCTGGGCTGGGCTGGGAGGGGGGGGGGGTGAGGACAGCCTTCTGTGGGACATTATCGATGTGCGTTGTGTGTATATTGTAACTGGAAAACTAGAGCAACTTCTGCACTGTGGACGGAGACCTGGTGCAGCGGGTAGAGCTGCTGCCTCCCAGCACCAGGGACCCAAGTTCAATCTTCACCTTGGCCCAACATGTCCACGTGTTGTGTTTGTGACTCGGGCATCTGATGTATTGCGTCTCACCGCGGCAGAGCTGCCGGTGGCCAGGCCTGTTCTGGGGCCGCGGGCGGGGAGAACATTGTCCATATGCAATGCAGGGTTCCCCACCATGGTCCATCACCTCCTATGGAACCAGCTGGGGCCAGCAGAGCTCAGCCTTCCCCTAGATGGCAGGCTGAGGCTACACACTAGTCTTGGTAGAGAACCAAGCGGCTGGGCTTGTGCACTCTGGAGTTTAGAAGGATGAGAGGACATCTCATTGAAGAACTTTTTTCACACAGAGAGTGGTGAATCTCTGGAACTCTCTGCCACAGAGGGTAGTTGAGGCCAGTTCATTGGCTATATTTAAGAGGTAGTTAGATGTGGCCCTTGTGGCTAAGGGGATCAGGGGGTATGGAGAGAAGGCAGGTACGGGATACTGAGTTGGATGATCAGCCATGATCATATTGAATGGCGGTGCAGGCTCGAAGGGCCGAATGGCCTACTCCTGCACCTAATTTCTATGTTTCTATGTTTCTATGTTTCTATGAAACATATTGGGGATGATCAGCCATGATCACATTGAATGGCGGTGTTGGCTCGAAGGGCCGAATGGCCTACTCCTGCACCTCCTGCACCGCCATTCATTGTGATCATGGCTGATCATCCCCAATCAGTACCCCGTTCCTGCCTTCTCCCCATATCCCCTGACTCCGCTATCTTTAAGAGCCCTATCTAGTTCTCTCTTGAAAGCATCCAGAGAACCTGCCTCCACCGCCCTCTGAGGCAGAGAATTCCACGTAATTATATTCCCAGCATTGTCTAAGAGGGTGGGGTGTTTGGGGATGAGCGCGCTATTAATAGATTGTTTTGATTCAAGGTTTTAGTTGAATTTAATACAGGCACATCACATGTATGAAAGCAAATAGTCAAACTTGCAGAGTCATTGATATAGATTGATGCAAAACACAGAGTGCTGGGGAAACTCAGCGGGGGAGGTCCAACGGGATCTGGGGGTCCTTGTTCATCAGTCACTGAAAGTAAGCATGCAGGTACAGCAGGCAGTGAAGAAAGCGAATGGCATGTTGGCCTTCATAACAAGAGGAGTTGAGTATAGCAGCAAAGAGGTCCTTCTGCAGTTGTACAGGTCCCTAGTGAGATCACACCTGGAGTATTGTGTGCAGTTTTGGTCCCCTAATTTGAGGAAGGACATTCTTGCTATTGAGGGAGTGCAGCGTAGGTTTACAAGGTTAATTCCCGGGAAGGTGGGACTGTCATATGCTGAGATAATGGAGCAGCTGGGCTTGTACACTCTGGAGTTTAGAAGGATGAGAGGCTATCTCATTGAAACATATAAGATTATTAAGGGTTTGGACACGCTAGAGGCAGGAAACATGTTCCCAATGTTGGGGGAATCCAGAACCAGGGGCCACAGTTTACGAATAAGGGGTAAGCCATTTAGAACGGAGATGAGGAAACACGTGTGTGTGTGTGCGTGTGCGCGTGCGTGCGTGTGTGTGTGTGGTTTATTCAGACCTATCTCACTGGGCATCTCCAGAACCAGGGGCCACAGTCTTAGAATAAAGGGGAGGTCATTTAAGACTGAGGTGAGAAAAATCTTTTTCACCCAGAGAGTTGTGAATTTGTGGAATTCCCTGCCACAGAGGGCAGTGGAGGCCAAATCACTGGATGGATATAAGAGAGAGTTAGATAGAGCTCTAGGGGCTAGTGGAGTCAAGGGATATGGGGAGAAGGCAGGCACGGGTTATTGATAGGGGACGATCAGCCATGATCACAATGAATGGCGGTGCTGGCTCGAAGGGCCGAATGGCCTCCTCCTGCACCTATTGTCTATGTTTCTATGTTACTATCCCGGCAGTCTGGCCAGCAAGCATCAGCCTAGGAGGCAGTAGTATGTTATATATTGTGGGTGACAACAGCACAATTACAGTCACAACAAACTCTCTTTCGACATTCGAGAGACAGCACAGAAACAGGCCATTCAGCCCACCTTTCATCTCCTCCAGCGATCACCCCACACCCTAGCACTATCCTACACACACTGGGAGTGTGGGAGGAAACCGGAGCACCCGGAGAAAAGTCACGAGGAGAACGTACACACTCTGTACAGCCAGCACCCGTAGTGGGTTTACTCCGGGTGCTCCGGTTTCCTCCCACACTCCAAAGACGTACAGGTTTGTAGGTTAATTGGCTTCGGTAATAATTGTCCATAGTGTGTGTAGGATAGTGTTAATGTGTGGAGATCGCTGGGCCTGTTTCCACGCTGTATCTCTAAACTAAACTAAATTGATGCATAAGGTCATAAGTGATAGGAGCAGAATTAGGCCATTTGGCCCATCGAGTCTACTCCGCCATTCAATCACGGCTGATCTATCTCTCCCTCCTAACCCCATTCTCCTGCCTGCTCCACATAACCCCTGACACCCGCACTAATCAAGAATCTATCTAGCTCTGCCAAAACAAATATCCATGGACTTGGCCTCCACAGCCGTCTGTGGCAAAGAATTCCACAGATTCACCACCCTCTGCTGTGGGGAGATGGTTTAATAAACGCTGACACAGCTCACAGGGACTGCTCACCGCGCCGTTGGTCTTTGACTGAGGTGAGGGCTGGAGCTAAGGCTGGTCTCCAGAGCCTGTGTGTGTGTGTGTGTGTGTGTGTGCGGCTCAGTGGCATGTGTTTGATGTGGCAGAGACAATGAATGTGGCCCGGGAGGGCAGCGAGGATTAGACAGAAGTACAGAGAGCAGCGTTGTAACACTTCAAAGGCAGCGGACAAGCAGATACAACCTGCTGCTAATGCAGGGGGGATGGAAAAGTTAATGAAGAGTCCCATCGCAAAGCTCCCTCGCTGGCCTTCATAACAAGAAGAGTCGAGTACAGGAGCAAAGAGGTCACTCTGCAGTTGTACAGGGCCCTAGTGACACCACACCTGGAGTATTGTGTGCAGTTTTGGTCCCCTAATTTGAGGAAGGACATTCTTGCTATTGAGGGAGTGCAGCGTAGGTTCACCAGGTTAATATCCGGGATGGCGGGACTGTCAAATGCTGAGCTTGTATACTGGAGCGGCTGGGCTTGTATACTGGAGTTTAGAAGGATGAGAGGATATCTCATTGAAACAAGACAAGAGACATTTATTGTCACAGGTACCAATTGGTACAGTGAAATATATAGTCACCATACAGCCATACGAATAAAATATTATTAAACATATAAGATTATTAAGGGTTTGGACACGCTAGAGGCAGGAAACATGTTCCCGATGTTGGGGGAGTCCAGAACCAGGGGCCACAGTTTAAGAATAAGGAGTAAGTCATTTAGAACGGAGACGATGAAACACTTTTGCTTACAGAGTTGTGAGTGTGGAATTCTCTGCCTCAGAGGGCGGTGGAGGCCGGTTCTCTGGATACTTTCAAGTGAGAGCTAGATAGGGCACTTAAAGATAGCGGAGTCAGGGGATATGGGGAGAAGGCAGGAACGGGGTACTGATTGGGAATGATCAGCCATGATCACATTGAATGGCGGTGCTAGTTGTAGACCGAATGGCCTCCTCCTGCACCTATTGTCTATTGAAGTGTCCCATCGCAAAGCTCCCTCGCTGCACGCTATTTGTGGGAATCCCTCCCCTTAATCAGCTCAGGATTGTCTGGGTACTCACTGTACGTCACTGTCCCCAGTCGCTGCGGGTGGGAGTTGTAGACCAGAGGCCACCCCTCTCCCGCAACAAGGCACCAACCTTTAGTTTAGTTTAGATACAGAGCGGGCCCACCGAGTCTGATAACTGAGGAAGAAAGTGTTGATCTCAGGAACTGCAGAGTGCTGGAGTAACTCAGCGGGTCAGGCAGCATCTGTGGAGAACATGGATAGGTGACGTTTCACAGAGTGCTGGAGTAACTCAGCGGGTCAGGCAGCATCTATGGAGCTAAGGAAATAGGCAACGTTTTGGGTTGAAACCCGTAAGGGTTTCGGCCCGAAACGTTGCCTATTTCCAGAAGGATTTCGGCCCGAAACGTTGCCTATTTCCTTACCTCCATAGATGCTGCTGCACCATAACTCAGCGGGTCAGGCAGCATCTGTGGGGAACATGGATAGGTGACGTTTCACAGAGTGCTGGAGTAACTCAGCGGGTCAGGCAGCATCTGTGGGGAACATGGATAGGTGACGTTTCACAGAGTGCTGGAGTAACTCAGCGGGTCAGGCAGCATCTGTGGAGAACATGGATAGGTGACGTTTCACAGAGTGCTGGAGTAACTCAGCGGGCCAGGCAGCATGGCTGATCTATCTCTCCCTCCTAACCCCATTCTCCTGCCTTCTCCCCATAGCCCCTGACACCCGTACTAATCAAGGTTCTGTCTATCTCTGCCTTAGTAATACCCATTGACGTGGCCTCCACAGCCTTCTGTGGCAATGAATTCCGCAGATTCACCACCCTCTGACTAAAGAAATTCCCCCTCATCTCCTTAAAGGAGCGTTCTAAAGGACTCTGTGCACTCACATTATCTATTCTCTTCATGGTTTTATAGACTGCAAGTAACGGGTTCTGTGGGATACAGGTCCTCAGATACAGTACAACACACCACGACCAAGCTGTTCACTGTACCTCGCGACACGTACAGCCTGACCGCACTAAACAATGAAATAGGGAATATAACAGAGGGAACATCAACAAGCATTAATCATTGTATCGTTCTGAGCATAAAGACGTTGGATGGATGTGCGGGGGGGGGGGGGGGGGGGGGTGCATGTGCGGGGGGGGGGGAATAGAGGCGGTGATCGCTAGGGCAATGAAATTAAATATTAGCCAGACCGCATAAGAAAATGGAACTGCAGTTTAGAGACCACATGGTCTGTCTGAAGGTTCCAGTATCAAAGGAGGAAGTGAGTCGCAGTAACATCGGCAACAAAAGTAATCTTCACCAAGTTTAGAGTTACGTACCAAGAACGTTCAACATGGTGGGAATCCCATGCAGACTGGAGATGGTCCACGCCTTGCAGTTACTGCAACACTGCAGCCTGCCCAACAATCCATCTGGATCACAGGAGGCTGAGGGGTGATCATTAGACTATTACAGTCATAGAATCATAGTCATAGAGTGACTCAGCATGGAAACAGGCCCTTCAGCTCAACTTGCCCACATCACCCAACATGTCCCAGCTAGACTAGTCATAGTGATACAGTGTGGAAACAGGCCCTTCAGCCCAACTTGCCCACACCGCCCAACATGTCCCAGCTACACTAGTCCCACCTGCCTGCGTTTGGTCCATATCCCTCCAAACCTGTCCTATCCATGTACCTGTCTAACTGTTTCTTAAACGTTGGGATAGTCCCAGCCTCAACTACCTCCTCCGGCAGCTCGTTCCATACACCCACCATCCTTTGTGTGAAAAAGTTACCCCTCAGATTCCTATTAAAACTTTTCCCTTCACCTTGAACCTATGTCCTCTGGTCTTCGATTCCCCTACTCTGGGCAAGAGACTCTGTGCATCTACCTGATCTATTCCTCTCATGATTTTGTACACCTCTATAAGATCTCCCCTCATCCTCCTGCGCTCCAAGGAATAGAGACCCAGCCTACTCAACCTCTCCCTATAGCTCACACCCTCTTGTCCTGGCAACATCCTCGTAAATCCTCTCTGAACCCTTTCAAGCTTGACAATATCTTTCCAATAACATGGTGCCCAGAACTGAACACAATATTCTAAATGTGGTCTCACCAACGTCTTATACAACTGCAACATGACCTCCCAACTTCTATACTCAATACTCTGACTGATGAAGGCCAATGTGCCAAAAGCCTTTTTGACCACCTTATCAACCTGCGACTCCACCTTCAAGGAACCATGCACCTGCACTCCTAGATCCCTCTGCTCTACAACACTACCCAGAGGCCTAGCCTTCACTGTGTTGGTCTGCCCTTGTTAGATGACCCAAAATGCAACACCTCACACTTCTCTGTATTAAATTCCATCAACCATTCCTCCGCCCACCTGGCCAATCGATCCAGATCCTGCTGCAATCGTTCACAACCATCTTCACTATCTGCAAAACCACTCACTTTTGTATCATCAGCAAACTTGCTAATCTTGCCCTGTATGTTCTCATCCAAATCATTGATGTAGATGACAAACAGTAACGGGCCCAGCACCGAACCCTGAGGCCCACCACTAGTCACAGGCCTCCAGTCTGAGAAGCAACCTTCCCTCATCACCCTCTGCTTCCTTCCATGGAGACAATTTGTTATCCATTCAGCTATCTCTCCTGGGATCCCATGCGATCTAACCTTCCAGAGCAGCCTACCATGTGGAACCTTGTCGAAGTTTGGAGATACAGCACGGAAACAGGCCCTTCGGCCCATCGAGTCGGCACTATCCAGCGATCACCCTGTACACTGCCACCACACTCACTAGGGACAGTTTACGATTTTACCAAAGCCAATTAACCTACAAACCTGCCCGTCTTTGGAGTGTGGGAGGAAACCGGAGATCCCTGGAGAAAACCCACGTGGTCACGGGGAGAAGGTACACACCCCGTACAGACAGCACCCGTAGTCAGGATCGAACCCGGGTCTCTGGCGTTATGAGGCAGCAACTCTACCGCTGCACCACCGTGCCAACCTGAAATTGTACAAGACAATGCCGGAGAGAGAGGGGGTGGCAGGCTAAGACTTTGTTCCTTGGAGCTCCTTGGATGAGGAGGGGTGATCTTATAGAGGTGTATAAAATCAAGAGGAGAATAGATAGGGTGAATGCACAGAGTCTTTTACCCAGAGTAGTGGAATCAAGAACCAGAGGACACGGGTTTAAGGTGAGAGGGGAAAGATTTAATATGAACCTGACAATAGGCAATAGACAATAGGTGCAGGAGGAGGCCATTCGGCCCTTCGAGCCAGCACTGCCATTCAATGTGATCATGGCTGATCATCCTCAATCAGTACCCCGTTCCTGCCTTCTCCCCATATCCCCTGACTCCGCTATCTTTAGGAGCCCTATCTCGCTCTCTCTTGAAAGTATCCAGAGAACCTGCTTCCACCGCCCTCTGAGGCAGAGAATTCCACAAACTCACAACTCTCTGAGAAAAAGTGTTTCCTCGTCTCCGTTCTAAATGGCTTACCCCTTATTCTTAAACTGTGGCCCCTGGTTCTGGACTCCCCCAACATCGGGAACATGTTTCCTGCCTCTGAGGAGCAACATTTCCACACAGAGGGCGGGTGTATGGAACGAGCTGCCAGAGGAGGTGGTTGAGGCAGGTACTATATGAACATTTGAAATCACTTGAACAGGTACATGGATAGGAGAGGTTTAGAGGGATATGGGCCAAATGCATGCAGGTGGGACTAACTTAGGTGTCTTGGTTTGCATGGGTAAGATGGGCCG
Source organism: Amblyraja radiata (assembly GCF_010909765.2). Classification (NCBI taxonomy): domain Eukaryota; kingdom Metazoa; phylum Chordata; class Chondrichthyes; order Rajiformes; family Rajidae; genus Amblyraja; species Amblyraja radiata. Next base: position 114,356,794 of record NC_045960.1, on the reverse strand, counting down.
AACATCAGACAGGCCAGACTTCACCCTCTGCCTCGGAGTCTGGTGGTGCGCGCTTTCAAGCTTCTGTACCTTCTGCCGGACGGGAGCGGGGAGAAGAAGGAATGACCGGGGTGGGACAGGGACAAGTCTTTGATGGTGTCGGCTGCTTTCCCGAGGCAGCGTGAAGTGTAGATGGAGTCAATGGTGGGGAGTGTGGTGTGTGTGGGACTGGGCTACATCTACAATGGTGGGGAGTGTGGCGTGTGTGGGACTGGGCTACATCTACAATGGTGGGGAGTGTGGTGTGTGTGGGACTGGGCTACATCTACAATGGTGGGGAGTGTGGTGTGTGTGGGACTGGGCTACATCTACAATGGTGGGGAGTGTGGTGTGTGTGGGACTGGGCTACATCTACAATTTAGAGTCATACAGTGTAGAAACAAGTCCAACCTGCCCACACCGACCAACATGTCCCATCTACACTAGTCCCACGTCTGAATTTCCCTCCAAACCTATCCAATCCATGTACCTGTCTATGTCTGATGAAAGGGTCTCAATCCAAAACGTCACCCATTCCTTCTCTTCAGAGACGCTGCCTGTCCCGCTGAGTTACTCCAGCATTTTGTGTCCATCTCTCATGTACCTGTCTAATAGTTTCTTAAACATGGCAGTAGTCCCTGCCTCAACTCCTTCCATAATTCTCTGCAATTTCTTGCGGTCTTGGGCAGAGCTGTTCCCAAACCAAGCTGTGAGGCATCCCAACAGTAAAATTTCTATGGTGCATCTGTAGAGGTTTGTAAGTAAGTAAGTAAGTTTATTGGCCAAGTATTCCCATACAAGGAATTTGCCTTGGTGCTCCGCCCACAAGTAACAACATGACATACTGTGACAGTTACGAATGATTCAGAAAACACTAAACATTAATAATAATAAAACATTAACAATAAAACACCATTGATCAAGCATGTGAACCAACAAAATACCAGATCAAAGGGAGGCTACAGATTTTTGGCTGTTGAGTAGAGCAACTACTCGTGGATAAAAGCTGTTTTTATGTCTGGCTGTGGCAGCTTTGACAGTCCGGAGTCGCCCACCAGAGGGAAGTGATACAAATAGTTTGTGGCCAGGGCGAGTGGGGTCAGAGATGATCTTGCCCGCTCGCTTCCTGGCCCTTGCAGTGTAGTTCATCAATGGAGGGAAGGTTGCAGCCAATAACCTTCTCTGCTGATCGGACGATTCGCTGCAGCCTCCAGGTGTCGTGCTTGGTGCCTGAGCCAAACCAGACCATGATGGAGAAGGTGAGGACAGACTCTACGATGGCCGTGTAGAATTGGACCATCATTGCCTGTGGCAGATTGTGCTTCCTCAGCTGACGTAGGAGTCTCTGGAGACCAGCTGAATGTCCTCACGAGGTAGAGGCATTGTTGACCTCTTGGCCATCGCATCAACGTGATTGGTCCACGAGAGATTGTTAGTAATATTAACACCAATGTATGGAGGGTTGAGGGTCAAATGCTGGGAAATGGGACTAACGCAGATTGGATAGCATTGACGAGTTGGGCCGAAGGGCCTGTTGCCATGCTGTGTGACTATGAGCACTATGAGTTTCGAACAGTGGATCTTAACCTTTTTGGCATACGTACGCGAACAAAATACTGCGTGTTTAAGAAGGAACTGCAGATGCTGGGATAATCGAAGGTAGACAAAAATGCTGGAGAAACTCAGCGGGTGAGGCAGCATCTATGGAGCGAAGAGTAGGTGACGTTTCGGGTCGAGACCCTTCTTCAGACCAACCTGATCTCCCGGTGGCTCAGCACTTCAACTCCCCCTCCCATTCCCAATCCGACCTTTCTGTCCAGGGCCTCCTCCATGGTCAGAGTGAGTCCCACCGCAAATTGGAGGAGCAGCACCTCATATTCTCATAGCACCTCGTAGTTTACACCCCAGCGGTATGAACATTGACTTCTCCAATTTCAGGTAGTCCCTCCTTCCCCTCCCCTTCCCAGCTCTCCCACAGCCCACTGTCTCTGCCTCTTCCTTTCTTCTTCCCCCCCCACCCCATCAGTCTGAAGAAAGGTCTCAACCCGAATCATGCCTATTCCTTCGCTCCATAGATGCTGCATCACCCGCTGAGTTTCTCCAGCATTTTTGTCTCCACATTCACACAAGTTCTGTTATCCCACTTTCCTCACCCACTCCCTACACATTAGGGGCAATTTTACAGAGACAAGTTAATCTACAGAGCCAATGTGTCTTTGGGATGTGGGAGGAAACCCACATGCTTGCAGGGAGAATGTGCAAATTCAACACAGGCAGTGCCCGAGGACAGGATCGAACACAGATCTCTGGCGTGTGAGGGAGCAAGTCTACCAGCTGTGCCACTATATTTTATTTTCCAACACACAAAAAATTATACGTTGATAACTTTGGTTACTAAAAACAAGAAACTATCCATTTTCAGTTTTAAATCTCTAAGTGATGCCCCAGCCAATACTGAATGTGGTATATGTACTTTTGTTAGCTGCCGAAAAATGGGCTCAACAAATTGATGTGTTATTTGTGACCACTTCATGTCCCCCCGGTAAAGCCCCGACCAAACAAACCCCCCTTGGGGGTCCCGGCCCCCCAGGTTAAGAACCACTGGTTTAGAAGAATGGATCCATGGGAACGTCTCCAGAATGGAGGGAGGTGGATCACCTGCAGGCAAAGGAGATCAGTTTAACTTGGCATCATGTCTGGCACGGACATTGTGGGCCGAAGGGCCTGTTGCTGTGCTGTACTATTCCATGTTCTTCCACTTCCCTCTGCCATCGGGCAAAAGGTATCCAGGGACTGGAGGGATATGGATTATATGCAGCGTAGGTTCACCGGTTATTTCCCGGGATGGCGGGACTGTCATATGCTAAGAGACTGGAGCGGCTGGGCTTGTATACTCTGGAGTTTAGAAGGATGAGAGGGCATCTCATGAAACATATATGATTATTAAGGGTTTGGACACGCTAGAGGCAGGAAACATGTTCCCGATGTTGGGGAAGTCCAGAACCAGGGGCCACAGTTTAAGAATAAGGAGTAAACCATTTAGAACGGAGATGAGGAAACACTTTTTCTTACAGAGAGTTGTGAGTCTGTGGAATTCTCTGCCTCAGAAGGAAGTGGAGGCAGGTTCTCTGGATGCTTTCAAGAGAGAGCTAGGTAGGACTTAAAAATAGAGGAGTCAGGGGATATGGGGAGAAGGCAGGAACGGGGTACTGATTGGGGATGATCAGCCATGATCACATTGAATGGCGGTGCTGGCTCGAAGGGCCGAATGGCCTACTCCTGCATCTATTGTCTATTGTCTATATGCAGGTAGATAAGGGCTGGTCTGGGCATCATGGCTGGCATAGACGTTATGGGCCGAAGGGCCTGTTGCTGTTCTATGTTCTATTTCAGAATTGCGCAAGAGTTCACCTCAAGACTAAAATAAATTGCAGACAACTCGGGCTAGGACGTAGCCTGCAGCTGTGGGACAACTGGTAAATCAGGCTGTGTATATATAGGTCCTGTGTTGGTTCAGACACTGCCCTGGGGGTGTAGAAGGAGAATCTGGGTGACTCACACGCTGAGTAACAGTACGAGCTGTGTGTCGCTGCCGGTGAAGTCACACTGACGCTCAAACCCCCGGGACAGAGTGAGGTTGAGTAGGCTGGGTCTATTCCATGGAGCGCAGGAGGATGAGGGGTGATCTTGTCGAGGTGGACAAAATCATGAGAGGAATAGATCGGGTCGATGCACAGAGTCTCTTGCCCAGAGTAGGGGAATCGTGGACCAGAGGACATAGATTCAATGTGAAGGGGAAAAGATTGAATAGGAATTTGAGGGGGAGCTTTTTCACACAGAGGGTGGTGGGTGTATGGAACAAGCTGCCAGAGGAGGTAGTTGAGGCTGGGACTATCCCAACGTTTAAGACACATTTGGACAGGTACATGGATAGGACAGGTTTGGAGGGATATGGACCAAGCGCGGACAGGTGGGACTAGTGTAGCTGGGACATGTTGGCCAGTATGGGCAAGTTGGGCTGAAGGACCTGTTTCCACACTGTATCACTCTATGACTAGTGTAGCTGGGACATGTTGGCCAGTATGGGCAAGTTGGGCTGAAGGACCTGTTTCCACACTGTATCACTCTATGACTAGTGTAGCTGGGACATGTTGGGCCAGTATGGGCAAGTTGGGCTGAAGGGCCTGTTTCCACACTGTATCACTAAATTCTAAAGGCCAAAGACTGATAGCTGCCACTGCAGAAATGTTATCATCCCCAACACAGAACCAAACAGTGGAACCAGCAACCACTAGTACTCCATGCGACCCCAGTGCCCCACCTAGTCCTCCACTACCCTGCCTCCGACATCCCTTCATCATGCTTCACTACCTGCATCTCAGTGATCACATTGAATGGCGGTACAGGCTCGAAGGGCCGAATGGCCTCCTCCTGCACCTATTGTCTATTATGAGGGGCAGCAAAGTTGAAGGTGAGAGGGGGAAAGTTTAAAGGAGGTGTGTGGGGCAGGTTTATTTACACAGAGGGTGGTGGGTGCCTGGAACGTGCTGCCAGGGGTGGGGGTGGAGGCAGATACCATAGTGGGGTTTAAGAGGCGTTTGGACAGGCACATGGATATGCAGGGAATGGAGATCACATGCGGGCAGAGGAGAGTTGGTCTGGGCATCATGTTCTGCACAGATATTAAGGGCTGAAGTGCCTGGATCATCATGTCTGAAGAAGGGTCTCGACCCGAAACGTTGCCTATTTCCTTCGCTCCATAGATGCTGCCTCACCCGCTGGGTTTCTCCAGCATTTTGTGTACCTTCGATTTTCCAGCATCTGCAGTTCCTCCTTCAACACACAGTCAAAGGAGATTAGTTGATCCTAGTATGGAGTTTAGAAGGATGAGAGGGCATCTCATTGAGACATATAAGATTATTAAGGGCTTGGACACGCTAGAGGCAGGAAACATGTTCCCGATGTTGGGGGAGTCCAGAACCAGGGGCCACAGTTTAAGAATAAGGGGTAAGCCATTTAGAACGGAGACGAGGTGAGTCTGGGGCTATCTGTGGTGAGTGGTGAGTCTGTGGAATTCTCTGCCTCAGAGGGCGGTGGAGGCCGGTTCTCTGGATGCCTTCAAGAGAGAGCTAGATAGGGCTCTTAAAGATAGCGGAGTTAGGGGATATGGGGAGAAGGCAGGAACGGGGTACTGATTGTGGATGATCAGCCACCCATTGTCTATCCTGTTTGGCACGGACATTGAGGGCCGAAGGGCCTGTTGGCGTGCAGTTTGATGCGGTAAAGGGAGGAGCACATTGTGCTGTGTCCTGTGTTAAACAGAGGCAGTATCTGTGCCAAGGAGCGGGCGGCTGATTTGGATTGATGGCACGTTGTGGTCATGTGGCAAATGCATGAGGCTGCACTTTAATGCGGTGACTGGCGGCGTTTATTGACGTTGCGATGGATCCCGAGTACTTTGTGGTGGTTTCACCGAGTGTGTGTGTGTGTGTGCCAGCTGGGCAGGTGGAGCCGTCTGCGACAGACAGACACACACACGCACACATCCGTCAGTATAAAGGGCTGGATGGCAGCCAGCCAAAGTGCTGACATCGTCACATTGTCGTCCCTCCCCCCCCCCTCCCCTGTTCCCCACCGGGCAATATGACTCACCTCACACTGACACACTGCTCACTAAACAAACCCAACCTTCAGCACAGTTCACTGGCCTGCTCCACACAGCAGTGCAACAGTGCTCTCTTCTTTCATTGCTACCCTCTCTAGCTTTTTGCCCTTCTATCCCCAAGGCAAATCGTGAAAGGCCCACTGAGTTACTCCAGCACTCTGTGAAACGTCACCTATCCATGTTCTCCACAGATGCTGCCTGACCCGCTGAGTTACTCCAGCACTCTGTGAAACGTCACCTATCCATGTTCTCCACAGATGCTGCCTGACCCGCTGAGTTACTCCAGCACTCTGTGAAACGTCACCTATCCATGTTCTCCACAGATGCTGCCTGACCCGCTGAGTTACTCCAGCACTGTGTGAAACGTCACCTATCCATGTTCTCCACAGATGCTGCCTGACCCGCTGAGTTACTCCAGCACTCTGTGAAACGTCACCTATCCATGTTCTCCACAGATGCTGCCTGACCCGCTGAGTTACTCCAGCACTCTGTGAAACGTCACCTATCCATGTTCTCCACAGATGCTGCCTGACCCGCTGAGTTATGGTGCAGCAGCATCTGTGGAGCTAAGGAAATAGGCAACGTTTCGGGCCGAAACTCTTCTGGAAATAGGCAACGTTTCGGGCCGAAACTCTTCTGGAAATAGGCAACGTTTCGGGCCGAAACCCAGAAGGGTTTCGGCCCGAAACGTTGCCTATTTCCTTAGCTCCATAGATGCTGCTGCACCCGCTGAGTTACTCCAGCACTCTGTGAAAAGTCACCTATCCATGTTCTCCACAGATGCTGCCTGACCCGCTGAGTTACTCCAGCACTCTTTGACACTGTGGCCCCTGGTTCTGGACTCCCCCAACATCGGGAACATGTTTCCTGCCTCTAGCGTGTCCAAACCCTTAACAATGTGGTGAATCTGTGGAATTCGCTGCCACAGAAGGTAGTTGAGGCCGGTTCATTGGCTATATATAAGAGGGAGTTAGATGTGGCCCTTGTGGCTAAATGGTTCAGGGGGTATGGAGGGAAGGCAGGTACAGGATACTGAGTTGAATGATCAACCATGATCATATTGAATGGCGGTGCAGGCTCGAAGGGCCGAATGGCCTACTCCTGCACCTATTTTCTATGTTTCTATGTCACCAGAACGATGCCTGGATTACAGGGTTACAGCTACAGGGAGAGGTCGGACAGACTTGGCCTGTTCTCTCTGGAAAGCCGGAGGTGTCGCGTAGACCTGATAGAAGCACGTACAATTATCGTTCGTTCGGTCGCGTGTCAGACGACGTATAGCTCGCTGCTGGCTTCCGCCGTCTGTCCTCCAACATGTTGGAGGGTAACATGAGGGCAAATTGTAGATAATAAACAATAGGTGCAGGAGGAGGCCATTCGGCCCTTCGAGCCAGCACCGCCATTCAATGTGATCATGGCTGATCATCCCCAATCAGTACCCCGTTCCTGCCTTCTCCCCATATCCCCTGACTCCGCTATCCCTATCTAGCTCTCTCTTGAAAGTATCCAGAGAACCTGCCTCCACTGCCCTCTGAGGCAGAGAATTCCACAGACTCACAACTCTCTGTGTGAAAAAGTGTTTCCTCGTCTCCGTTCTAAACGGCTTACCCCTTATTCTTAAACTGTGGCCCCTTGGTTCTGGACTCCCCCAACATCGGGAACATGTTTCCTGCCTCTAGCGTGTCCTATAGATCTTCGGTCTCCCACACTCCAAAGACGTGCGGGTTTGTAGGTTAATTGGCTTTGGTGTAAATGTAAATTGTCCCCAGTGTGTGTAGGATAGTGCTGGGGTACGGGGACTCGGTGGGCCGAAGGGCCTGTTTCCGCACAGTATGGTGACTCAGTCAGAGAGCTAGAACGGGCACCTTGGGCCGAATGGCCCACAACTCTGCACGATACAATGAAACTTACTGTAAGAATGTTTATCAGGTGGACCACAATATGAAAACATTTTTGCCGTGACGTTAGTGTGGACGTTTTGAAGAACAATGCCAGACTTTTTATACATGAATGATTATATAAATAGATAAGAACTGCCATTGTGGTCGGGCCCGTACATAACAGCATGTACAGTGGGGTTGTGGCCCCCTCCCCTACACAGGGGGAAGCCCTCTTGTGTTCACCATCACTCTGTGTTAAACCAGCACCCCAAGCCCATCACAGAACACACAGAACAGCATGATCCCAATGGAGAGAGAGAGACGGATAGAGAGAGACAGAGAGAGAGAGAGAGAGAGACGGAGAGAGAGAGGGAGAGAGAGAGAGAGAGACGGAGAGAGAGAGGGAGAGAGAGAGAGAGAGAGAGAGACAGAGAGAGAGAGAGAGAGAGAGAGAGAGAGATAGAAGAGAGAGAGAGAAGAGGGAGGAGAGAGAGAGGAGAGAGAGAGAGAGGAGAGAGAGAGAGAGAGAGAGAGAAAGAGAGAGAGAGAAGAGAGAGCAAGCGAGAGAGAGTAGAGAGAGAGACAGAGCAAGAGAGAGAAAGAGAGAGGACAGAGAAAGAGAGAGAGAGAGAGATAGGATAGAGGGTAGTAGATACTATATAAGAGTTAGATAGGAAGAGAGAGGAGAGAGCCTTCTCTACCCCTCCCCCATGCTGACTGCTGGACTCGGGCTCGGTAGGTATAATCATATGAAATGGCCAGGTATAATTACATAACGTGGCGTGTGTGTAACATAACACTGAAGATATTTGGGGAGATTTTTTCCGGGACTTTACCCTTTGGAGTGCAGGAGGCTGAGAGGTGATCTGATAGAGGAGTACAAAACCATTAGGGCAATAGACAGGGTGAGTGTACAGAGACTTTTACTCAGAGGAGGGGGATCAAGAACCACAGGTTTGTGAGAGGGGAACTATTTAATAGGAACCTGCGGGGCAACTATTCCACACAGAGGGTGGTGGGTGTATGGAACGAGCTGCCGGAGGAGATAGAAACATAGAAACATAGACAATAGGTGCAGGAGGAGGCCATTCGGCCCTTCGAGCCAGCACTGCCATTCATTGTGATCATGGCTGATCATCCCCAATCAGTACCCCATTCCTCCCCATATCCCTTGATTCCACCAGCCCCTAGAGCTCTATCTAACTCTCTCTTAAATCCATCCAGTGACTTGGCCTCCACTGCCCTCTGTGGCAGGGAATTCCATAAATTCACAACTCTCTGGGTGAAAAAGGGTTTTCTCACCTCAGTCTTAAATGGCCTCCCCTTTATTCTAAGACTGTGGCCCCTGGTTCTGGACTCGCCCAACATTGGGAACATTTTTCCTGCATCTAGCTTGTCCAGTCCTTTTATAATTTTATATGTTTCTATAATATAACCCCTCATCCTTCTAAACTCCGGTGAATACAAGCCGAGTCTTTTCAATCTTTCCTCATATGACAGTCCCGCCATCCCAGGGATCAATCTTGTGAACCTACGCTGCACTGCCTCAATCATAAGGATGTCCTTCCTCAAATTAGGAGACCAAAACTGTACACAATACTCCAGGTGTGGTCTCACCAGAGCCCTATACAACTGCAGAAGAACCTCTTTACTCCTATACTGAAATCCTCTTGTTATGAAGGGCAACATTCCATTAGCTTTCTTCACTGCCTGCTGTACCTGCACGCCAACTTTCAGTGACCGGTGTACAAGGACACCCAGGTCTCGCTGTACATCCCCCTTACCTAACCCCATTGCGATAATAATCTGCCCCCTTGTTTTTGCCACCAAAGTGGATAACCTCACATTTATCTATATGTTAGATAGTTGAGGCAGGGACTATCACAACATTTAAGAGACACTTGCAGACACAGGAACTGCAGATGCCAGTTAACTAAAAAAAGACACAGAGTGCTGGAGTAACTCAGAGGGTCAGGCAGCATCTCTGGGGAGCATAGAATGAGCTGCCAGAGGTAGCTGAGGCAGGTACTATTACAGCATTTAGTGGGATTGAGGCTAAAAGTGGGCAAATGGGACTAGTGTAGATGGGACATGTTGGTTGGTGTGGATGAGTTGGGCTTGTGCCTGCTGCTGCTTGCTGAACCCAGGCTCTATAAGGCGCTGGTCAGGCCGCATTTGGAATATTGTGAGCCATTTTGGGCCCATATCTGAGGAAGGATGTGCTGGCTCTGGAGCGGGTGCAGAGGAGGTTTACAAGAATGATCCCAGGAATGAGTGGGTTAACCTATGATGAGCGTTTGTCAGCACTGGGCCTATACTCACTGGAGTTTAGAAGAATAGACAACAGGTGCAGGAGTAGGCCATTCGGCCCTTCGAGCCAGCACCGCCATTCAATGTGATCATGGCTGATCATCCCCAATCAGTTCCCCGTTCCTGCCTTCTCCCCATATCCCCTGACTCCGCTATTTTTAAGAGCCCTATCTAGCTCTCTCTTGAAAGTATCCAGAGAACCGGCCTCCACTGCCCTCTGAGGCAGAGAATTAATGCGGGGGGCACCTCATTGAAACTTACCGAATAGTGAAAGGCTTGGATAGAGTGGATGTGGAGAGGATGTTTCCACTAGTGGGAGAGTCCAGGACTAGAGGTCACAGCCTCAGAATTAAAGGACATTCTTTTAGGGAGGAGATGAGGAGGAACTTCTTTAGTCAGAGGGTGGTGAATCTGTGGAGGCCACAAATCAGTGGATATTTTTAAGGCAGAGATAGATAGATTCTTGATTAGTGCGGGTGTCAGGGGTTATGGGGAGAAGGCAGGAGAATGGGGTTAGGAAGTTGAGATAGATCAGCCATGATTGAATGGCGGAGTAGTATTGATGGGCCGAATGGCCTAATTCTCATCCTATCACTTACGACCTTATGATGTAGTGTGATGAGCTGCTCACCTGCCCATAAATGATGGATGTCCAGGTGTTTGAGTGCAGCGATGGATGGATCTGGGGAGAGGGGAGTGGGCAAGGTGCTGTGGTCAGTGTGTGTCCCCAGCCCCTCACCTCCTGGGCATCCATGTAGAGCCACTGTAGACAAGAGTCGTAGAGTGACACAAGCTCCAGCCCAACTCGTCCACGCCCCACCAACATGTCCCAGCTGCCCGACTTTGGCCCACATCCCTCCAAACCTGTCCTATCCATGTACCTGTCCAAGGATGAGAGGTTATGTACAAAATCATGAGGGGAATAGACCGGGTAGATGCACAGAGTCTCTTGCCCAGAGTAGGGGAATCGAGGACCAGAGGATCCTCCTTAATGTTAACGGGCTTGCCCCCACCTACATCAAAAGTCTGCTTACCCACCACACCACCTCCAGGTCCCTCAGATCGGCCGACTTGGGGTTACTGAACATCCCGCGGTCTAGGCATAAGCTCAGGGGCGACCGACCGTGCCTTTGCGGTTGCAGCTCCTAGACTGTGGAACAGCATCCCTCTTCCCATCAGATCTGCCCCCTCCATCAACTCCTTTAAGTCGAGACTTAAAACTCATCTTTACTCTCAAGCCTTTCTTGACGTCCTGTGAGGGAGAGCTATATGTGTGTATTTATGTATGTACTTAATCTATGAACCAATGTTGTATAACGTTAGTACCTCCACCAATGTAAAGCACTTTGGCCAACGAGAGTTGTTTTGTAAATGTGCTATAGAAATAAAAGTGACTTGACTTGACTTGACTTAGGTTCAAGGCGAAGGGGAAAAGATTTATTAGGAATCCGAGTGTTGACTTGTTCCCACAGAGGGTGGTGGGTGTATGGCTGCGTTTCCCTTCTTCTGCCTGGTGTTTCGGCCCGAAACGTCGCCTATTTCCTTCGCTCCATCGATGCTGCTGCACCCGCTGGGTTTCTCCAGCATTTTTGTCTACGATATTCCAAATCTGCAGTTCCTTCTTAAACACCCGTAGTCAGGATGGAACCTGGGTCTCTGGGTCTGTGAGGCAGTATACCGTGCTGTCCACGATTTGGTTTATGACTGTCAGGGGTATGGAGATACAGTGTATTCCATGTTGTTACTTGTGGGCGGAGCACCAAAGCAAATTCCTTGTATGTGAATACTTGGCCAATAAACTTATTCATTCATTCATAGACAATAGGTGCAGGAGGAGGCCATTTGGCCCTTCGAGCCAGCACCACCATTCATTGTGATGAGCTTTTGTTTGCCTGCTGTGGGATAACTCATGATGGCTAGGTTGTGCTTCATGAAGTCTTGAACTAACACATCTACCATTGTCTTGTGGTTTCAGGCCCACAACCAGGGCTGGAGACTCTGGTACTGGCTCATCGTACTGCTGAGGCGAATGATTGATGGCGTATGATCAAACTGATCCTTCTGTCCTACTCTGGAGAAGATTCCCAGCCAACATGTAGCTTTCCAACTCCAACCCAGACAGGCGCCAGCGTGAAGAAGGGTCTCGACCCCAAACATCACCCACTCCTTCTCTCCAGAGATGCTGCCTGACCCGCTGAGTTACTCCAGCACTCTGTGAAACGTCACCTATCCATGTTCTCCACAGATACTGCCTGACCCGCTGAGTTACTCCAGCACTCTGTGTGTATGTGTGCGTGTGTGTGTGTGTGCGTGTGTGTGTATGCGTGTATGTGCGTGTGCGTGCGTGTGTCTGTGTGTGTGTGTGCGTGTGTGTGTGCGTGTGTGTGTGCGTGTCTGTGTGTGTGTGTGTGTGTGTGTGCGTGTGTGTGTGCGTGTGCGTGTCTGTAAGTGGGTGTCTCCAGGCAGGTGACTGGTGGTCTCGGCAGATCCAACCCTTGCTTTCCACCCTGGACGAACCATCTGAGCTTTCCTTCTCGTTTTTCCAACTTGGGGCGCTTGGGGAGAGAGCGCCGTGACGTCACGGGCGCGGACCTCGCCTCGGCTCGCCGGCTGAAGCAGTGCGGTGTGCGGTGTTCGGCAGGGACCTGCGGCTCGTAGCCGGTGCATTGTGTCCCACAACAGTCCTGCGGCAATTACTGGGAGCTGAGCCAGCGCAACATCAATAACTGTCGTTCACTCCCCTCCAAACAATCACACGCAGCCCCAAGTGTTTTTACAGCTCGCCCTGTTATATCAAAATGAAAATGTTGCCGGTCTGAGGTGCACGGGAATGTACTGGTGTATATTATCTTGAACTGACTATTTATTAGATGTAGAATACCTCCTTTATTTCTCTCTGTGTTTCCATGCTTCCTGCACCACATTCCTTGCTCACCCCCACTCTCCACACATGAGGCTGAGCTAGCACCCTCCCCCCCCCCCCCCCCCCCCCCCCCCCCCGCATCATCTCCAGGCTGATCCACCCTCCCCCCCCCCTCTCCCTCCCCGCATCATCTCCAGGCTGATCCACCTCCCCCCCCCCTCTCCCCCCCCACATCATCTCCAGGATGATCCACCCCCCCCCCCCCCCCCTCTCTATTTTGTCATTCTCCCCGTTCATTTCTCGTGGTATTTTTGTGAGTCGTACCTTGGGCGACCCAGAGCAGATGTAGCAAATGTTGAACGATGTCCGTCACCCCCCCACAGTCCCCCCCCCTCACACACACGCCCCCCCCCTCACACACACGCCCTCCCCCTCACACAGACACCCTCCCCCTCACACACCCCCCCCCCCACCCACACACCCCCCCCCCACCTCACACACGCCCCCCCCCCCCACATCTCGTTCCTCCCTCACATTCACCACTTGCCAAATAGCTGTAGGGGAGTTGACATTTGGAACAGTGCAATACTGGTGGCCACACGCCAGGCTTTACAGTGATATTTCGCGTCGCTGAAAGATTGTGTAATTTTCATGTCGGGATTTTGTTTTCTTATAATAAATTTGATGAAAATTTGAAGTTCCTAAAGAGCTTTAGTTTGTGTTTGATCTCAGTACACGTTTCCTGCTCGGCGTGGACACCGGCCCTTCAGCCCGCGGTGACCACCGATCCACCCGTTCACGCTGCTTATATGTTCTCCCACTGTCCCATCCACTCACTGCACGTCAGAGACAATTTACAGAGGGCCGATTAACCTACAAACCCGCACGCATCCGGAGAAAACCCGCGCGGTCACGGGGGAGAACATGCAAACTCCACACAGACAGCACCCAGTCAGGATGGAACCCGGGTCTCTGGCACTGTAAGCGCTGCAACGGGCCTGTCCCACTTACGCGACTTTTTCGGTGACTGCCGGCACCCGTCATAGGTCGTTGCAGGTCACTGAAAATGTTCAACGTGTTGAGAATCCAGCGGCGACCAGAACAAGGTACGACTCTTTGGGCGACTACTCACGACCGTACAGGCTTCACCCCGCCACATGTCGCCTGTACGGTCGTGAGTCGTCTCCTCAGTCGCCCAAAGAGTGGTAGCAGGAGCTAAAGAGAAAGCATCATCTCTGAACACATTTACTTCCCAATACTGGGGCACACATCAATAATGTAGTGCTTTGTGCTTCGTAGGTTCACCAGGTTAATTCCCGGGATGGCGGGACTGTCATATGCTGAGAGAATGGAGCAGCTGGGCTTGTATACTCTGGAATTTAGAAAGATGAGGGGGAATCTTATTGAAACATATAAGATTGTTAAGGGTTTGGACACGCTAGAGGCAGGAAACATGTTCCCGATGTTGGGGCAGTCCAGAACCAGGGGCCACAGTTTAAGAATAAGGAGTAAGCCATTTAGAACGGAGACGAGGAAACACTTTTTTCTCACAGAGAGTTGTGAATCTGTGGAATTCTCTGCCTCAGAGGGCGGTGGAGGCCAGTTCTTTGGATGCTTTCAAGAGAGAGCTAGATAGGGCTCTTAAAGATAGCGGAGTCAGGGGATATGGGGAGAAGGCAGGAACGGGGTACTGATTGGGGATGATCAGCCATGATCACATTGAATGGCGGTGCTGGCTTGAAGGGCCGAATGGCCTACTCCTGCACCTATTGTCTATTGTAGGTGTCAATCACATGGTCATTTGTCCTCAGATCATGTTGTCTCAGTGGAATAAATCCTCCCTGTTTAGTATAGAGGTACAGCCTATCACAGAACCTCGGTACACGTGACAATAAACTAAACTCCTGAACACTGCACAACACTAACCTCAGCAACTATGAGCATTTAACACTGGACATTTAATTTAGTTTAAAGATACAGCGTGGAAACAGGCCCTTCGGCCCACCGAGTCCGTACTGACCAGCAATCCCCGCACACTAACACTATCCTACACACACTAGGGACAATTTACAATTTACACCAAGCCAATTAAAGGGCCTGTTGTCCCACTTGGTGATTTTTTCGGTGACTGCCGACTTCATATCAGGGTCGGCGAAAGATGTTGAACATTTCAAAATCCAGCGGCGACAAAAAAACAGTTGCGACACCGTGCGTCGATACGTCATCACGCCGCGAATATCTCGGTGACCTGATACGTCAGTCGATGATGCCGGCAGTCGCCGAAAACATCGCCAACTGGGATCAGGCCCTTTTACCCACAAACCTGCACGTCTTTGGAGTGTGGGAGGAAACTCCCTACAGACAGCGCCCGTAGACAGGATGGAACCCGGGTCTCTGGCGCTGTGTCAATAGACAATAGGTGCAGGAGGAGGCCATTCGGCCCTTCGAGCCAGCACCGCCATTCAATGTGATCATGGCTGATCATCCCCAATCAGTACCCCGTTCCTGCCTTCTCCCCATATCCCCTGACTCCACTATCTTTAAGAGCCCTATCTAGCTCTCTCTTGAAAGTATCCAGAGAACCTGCCTCCACCGCCCTCTGAGGCAGAGAATTCCACAGACTCACAATTCTCTGTGAGAAAAAGTGTTTCCTCGTCTCCGTTCTAAATGGCTTACTCCTTATTCTTAAACTGTGGCCCCTGGTTCTGGACTCCCCCAACATCGGGAACATGTTCCCTGCCTCTAGCGTGTCCAAACCCTTAACAATCTTTGTTAAGGAGGTACAAACTGCGTACAGACAGCACCCGTAGTCAGGATGGAATCCGGGTCTCTGGCGCTGTGAGGCAGCAACACTACCCGCTGCACCACCGTGCTGCCCGAGTCCTCCACTGGTTATTACAGTTCATTGGCTATATTTAAGAGGGAGTTAGATGTGGCCCTTGTGTCTAAAGGGAGTCAGGGGATATGGAGAGAAGGCAGGAACGGGATACTGATTGGGGATGATCAACCATGATCACATTGAATGGCGGTGCTGGCTTGAAGGGCCGAATGGCCTCCTCCTGCACCTATTGTCTATGTTTCTATTTACATGAGAACGTGTCTCCGTGTGTTTTCGAACTGAGCCATTATTCATTATTTTACTTGCTAAGTTGGGAACGGCATAACGGTGTTACTGAGACTTGTGACTCTTGTGCATTTTAGTGGGGCATCATGTGGCCTTGATGTCTGTGTTTATTTTAGGGTGCATAACCTTTACTATCTCCAGATTGTCGATACAGAGACTATTTTAGACGAAACTCAGATATTTAAATTTGCACAGAACTGGGTTTGGTTACTGGCGTGTGGGCGGCGAGAACTTTCAGTTCAACATCAATGTTCGTGAACACATTACATTGCGGTTTTACTGAAGAAAGCCATTAGGATTCGCTCCAAGTATCCAGCTGATGTTTTATTATTGCAAGCAACTTATTTTGTACAAAGGGCGGCGCAGCAGCAGAGTTGCTGCTTTACAATGCTCACAGCGCCAGAGACACAGGTTCGATCCTCACTACGGGTGCTGTCTGTACAGAATAAGGAGTAAGCCATTTAGAACGGAGACGAGGAAACACTTCTTCACACAGAGAGTTGTGAGTCTGTGGAATTCTCTGCCTCAGAGGGTGGTGGAGGACGGTTCTCTGGATACTTTCAAGAGAAACATAGAAACATAGAAAATAGGTGCAGGAGGAGGCCATTCGGCCCTTCGAGCCAGCACCGCCATTCATTGTGATCATGGCTGATCATCCCCAATCAATAACCCGTGCCTGCATTCTCCCCATATGCCTTGACTCCACTAGCCCCTAGAGCTCTATCTAACTCTCTCTTAAATCCATCCAGTGATTTGGCCTCCACTGCCCTCTATGGCAGGGAATTCCATAAATTCACAATTCTCTGGGTGAAAAAGTTTTTTCTCACCGCAGTCTTAAATGGCCTCCCGTTTATTCTAAGACTGTGGCTCCTGGTTCTGGGAGAGAGCTAGATAGGGTTCTTATTGTGGTACTGATTGTGGATGATCAGCCATGATCACATTGAATGGCGGTGCTGGCTCAAAGGGCCGAATGGCCTCCTCCTGCATCTATTGTCTTTGGCTATTTACGTTCTCCCCGTTACTGCGTGGGTTTGTAGAAACATAGAAAATAGGTGCAGGAGTAGGCCATTCGGCCCTTCGAGCCAGCACTGCCATTAAATATGATCGTGGCTGATCATCCAAAATCAGTACCGGTTTTTTCCCCATATCCTCTGATTCCTTTAGCCCTAAGAGCTAAATCTAACTCTCTCTGGAAATTGACCTCCACTGCCTTCTGTGGCAGAGAATTCCACAGACTCACAACTCTCTGGATGAAAAAGTTTCTCCTCACCTCAGTCCTAAATAGCTGACCCTTACTCTTAAACTGTAACCCCTGGTTCTGGACTCCCCCAACATCGGGAACATGTTTCCTGCCTCTAGCCTGTCCAATCCTTTAAGAATTAGAAATTCTAAAGAAACGGTATGTTAATTGGTTTGGTGTAAATGTAAACATTGTCTCTGGTGCAGGATAGTGTTAGTGTGCGGTGATGGCTGGGCGGTGCGGACTCAGTGGGCCAAAGGGCCTGTTTCCACGCTGTATCTCTAAAACTAAAAACTAGATGTATGATGAGCGTTTGACGTCACTGGGCCTGTACTCTCTGGAGATTAGAAGGATGAGGGGATAAGTCACCTCATTGAAACTTATCGAATAGTGAAAGGCCTGGATGGAGTGGATGTGGAGAGGATGTTTCCACTAGTGGGAGAGTCTAGGACTAGAGGACCCAACCTCAGAATAAAAGGATGAACATTTAGAGTGAAGTGGGTGAGTACACTGTGGAATTCATTGCCATGGACAGTTGTGGCCTTGTTAATGGATATTTATGGCAGAGACTGATGGATTCTTGATTATAGACAATAGAATATTATAATAGGGCGTTAAATGTCTTGGGGAGAAGGCAGCAGAATGGGGTTGAGCGGGAAAGACAGGTTAGTCATGATCGAATGGGGAGCAGACTCGATGGGCTGAATGGCCTAATGCTGCTCCAATGACCTCACGGGCCTGTCCCACTTACGTGATTTTTTTGGCGACTGCCGGCACCCGTCATAGGTCGCCGAAAATGTTTCAACATGTTGAAAATCCACCGGGGACCAGAAAGACGCTACGACTCTTTGGGCGACTGATGAGACGACTCACGGCCGTACAGGCGACATGTCGCGGGGTGAAGCCTGTACGGTCGTGAGTAGTCGCACAAAGAGTCGTACCTTGTTCTGGTCGCCGCTGGATTTTCAACACGTTGAACATTTTCTGCAACGACTTATGACGGGTACCGACAGTCACCGAAAAAGTTGCATAAGTGGGACAGGCCCTTTATGGTATCAGGAACTAGCTGCTGGAGGAGGTAGTTGAGGCAGTTATATCGCAATGCTTAAAGAAACATGTTGACAGGTACTTATATAGGATGTGTTTAGAGGGATATTGGGCAAACGCAGGCAGGTAGGACTAGTGTAGCTGGGACTTGTTGGTCGGCATGGGCTAGTTGGGCCGAAGGGCCTGTTTCCGTACTCTATGACTTTATAACTCAAGAGTCAGAAAGGTGCAGAGAAGATTAACGAGGACTTTATTCCAAGGAGCGTAGGAAGATGAGGGGTGATCTTCTAGAGGTGGACAACATCGTGAGGGGAATAGACAGGGTGAACGCACTTTTACCTAGAGTTGGGGAATAGACAATAGGTGCAGGAGTAGGCCATTCGGCCCTTCGAGCCAGCACCGCCATTCAATGTGATCATGGCTGATCATCCCCAATCAGTACCCCGTTCCTGCCTTCTCCCCATATCCCCTGACTCTGCTATTTTTAAGAGCCCTATCTAGCTCTCTCTTGAAAGTATCCAGAGAACCTGCCTCCACCACTCAGAATTCTCTGAGGCAGAGAATTCCACAGACTCACCACTCTGCATGAAAAAGTGTTTCCTTGTCTCCTCGGGATTAACAGGTCCTTTTCAGAATGGCAGGCAGTGACTAGTGGGGTACCGCAAGGCTCAGTGCTGGGACCCCAGCTATTTACAATGTATATTAACAATTTATACGAATTAATTAAATGTGACACCTCTAAGTTTGCGGAGGACACAAAGCTGGGTGGCAGTGTGAACTGCGAGGAGGATGCTTGAGGCTGCAGGGTGACTTGGACAGGTTGGGTGAGTGGGCAGATGCATGGCAGGTGCAGTAATATGTGGAAGGCAGATTATTATCTGAATGGTAGATAGGTACAAAAGGCTGGAGTAACTCAACGGGACAGGCAGTATCTCTGAAGAGAAGGAATGAGTGACGTTTCGGGTCGAGTCCCTTACATAGAAACATAGAAAATAGGTGCAGGAGTAGGCCATTCGGCCCTTCGAGCCTGCACCGCCATTCAATATGATCATGGCTGATCATCCAACTCAGTATTTCGTACCTGCCTTCTCTCCATACCCCCTGATCCCTTTAGCCACAAGGGCCACATCTAACTCCCTCTTAAATATAGCCAATGAACTGGCCTCAACTACCTTCTGCGGGAGAGAATTCCAGAGATTCACCACTCTCTGTGTGAAAAATGTTTTCCTCATCTCGGTCCTAAAAGACTTCCCCCTTATCCTTAAACTGTGACCCCTTGTTCTGGACTTCCCCAACATCGGGAACAATCTTCCTGCATCTAGCCTGTCCAACCCCTTAAGAATTTTGTAAGTTTCTATAAGATCCCCCCTCAATCTTCTAAATTCTAGCGAGTACAAACCGAGTCTATCCAGTCTTTCTTCATATGAAAGTCCTGACTTCCCAGGAATCATTCTGGTGAACCTTCTCTGTACTCCCTCTATGGCAAGAATGTCTTTCCTCAGATTAGGAGACCAAAACTGTACGCAATACTCCAGGTGTGGTCTCACCAAGACCCTGTACAACTGCAGTAGAACCTCCCTGCTTCTATACTCAAATCCTTTTGCTATGAATGCTAACATACCATTCGCCTTCTTCACTGCCTGCTGCACCTGCATGCCTACTTTTAATGACTGGTGTACCATGACACCCAGGTCTCGTTGCATCTCCCCCTTTCCTAATCGGCCACCATTCAGATAATAGTCTACTTTCCTGTTTTTGCCACCAAAGTGGATAACCTCACATTTATCCACATTATACTTCATCTGCCATGCATTTGCCCACTCACCCAGCCTATCCAAGTCACCTTGCAGCCTCCTAGCATCCTCCTCACAGCTAACACTGCCCCCCAGCTTCGTGTCATCCGCAAACTTGGAGATGTTGCATTCAATTCCCTCGTCCAAATCATTAATATATATCATAAATAGCTGGGGTCCCAGAACTGAGCCTTGCGGTACCCCACTAGTCACTGCCTGCCATTGTGAAAAGGACCCGTTTACTCCTACTCTTTGCTTCCTGTCTGCCAGCCAGTTCTCTATCCACATCAATACTGAACCCCCAATACCGTGTGCTTTAAGTTTGTATACTAATCTCTTATGTGGGACCTTGTCGAAAGCCTTCTGAAAGTCCAGATATAACACATCCACTGGTTCTCCCTTATCCACTCTACTAGTTACATCCTCGAAAAATTCTATAAGATTCGTCAGACATGACTTACCTTTCATAAATCCATGCTGACTTTGTCCAATGATTTCACCACTTTCCAAATGTGCTGCTATCCCATCTTTAATAACTGACTCTAGCAGTTTCCCCACTACCGACGTTAGACTAACTGGTCTGTATTCCCCGTTTTCTCTCTCCCTCCCTTTTTAAAAAGTGGGGTTACATTAGCTACCCTCTAATCCTCAGGAACTACTCCAGAATCTAAAGAGTTTTGAAAAATTATCACTAATGCATCCACTATTTCTGGAGCTACTTCCTTAAGTACTCTGGGATGCAGCCTATCTGGCCCTGGGGATTTATCGGCCTTTAATCCATTCAATTTACCTAACACCACTTCCCAGCTAACCTGGATTTCACTCAGTTCCTGAGTTCTCAGTTACTTCTCTGAGTTATTCCAGCTCTTTGTGTCTATCTTCGGTTTAAACCAGCATCTGCAGTTCCTTCATACACATTATCTGAATGGTATCAGCTTAGGAAAAGGGGAGGTGCAACGAGACCTGGGTGTGCTTGTACATCAGTCACTGAAAGTAAGCACGCAGGTACAGCAGGCAGTGAAGAAAGCAAATGGCATGTTGGCCTTCAAACAAGAGGATTTGAGTTTTGGAGCAAGCAGGTCTTTCTGCAGTTGTACAGATCCCTACTGAGACCACACCTGGAGCATTGTGTGCAATTTTGGTCCCCTAATTTGAGGAAGGACATTCTTGATATTGAGGGAGTGCAGCGTAGGTTTACAAGGTTAATTCCCGGGATGGCGGGACTGTCATATGCTGAGAGAATGGAGCGGCTGGGCTTGTACACTCTGGAGTTTAGAAGGATGAGAGGCAATCTCACTGAAACATATAAAATTATTAGGGATTGGACACGCTAGATGCAGAAAAAATCTTACCGATGTTGGGGGAGTCCAGATCCAGGAGTCACAGTTTAAGAATAAGGGGTCGGCCATTTAGAACGGAGACGAGGAAACACTTTTTCACACAGAGAGTGGTGAGTCTGTGGAATTCTCTGCCTCAGAGGGTGGTGGAGGTCAATTCACTGGATGTTTTCAAGAGAGAGTTAAATTTTGTTCTCAGAGCTAAAGGAATCAAGCTATATGGGGAGAAAGCGGGAACGGGGTACTGATTGGGGATGATCAGCTATGATCACATTGAACTATATTGAACACTGAGGTGAGAAAAAACGTTTTCACCCAGAGAGATGTGAATTTGTGGAATCCCCTGCCACAGAGGGCAGTGGAGGCCAAATCACTGGATGGATTTAAGAGAGAGTTAGATAGAGCTCTAGGGGCTAGAGGAGTCAAGGGATATGGGGAGAAGGCAGGCACGGGTTATTGATTGGGGATGATCAGCCATGATCACAATGAATGGCGGTGCTGGCTCGAAAGGCCGAATGGCCTCCTCCTGCACCTATTTGCTCTGTTTCTATGTTTCTATGAATGGCGGTGCTGGTTTGAAGGGCCGAATGGCCTCCTCCTGCACCTATTTCTCTATGTTTCTATGTTTCTATGAATGGCGGTGCTGGTTTGAAGGGCCGAATGGCCTCCTCCTGCACCTATTGTCTATGTTTCTAAGGCAGTGGAATTTCTCACCCAATTTCTCAGCAGTCGGCAAGTGAGGGGTGTTGTACACGCTGTACCACATACTGCCACACAAGGCCATTCGGCAAGCAATGGACTGATTAGAGAACCAGCAACAGCACAGATCAGGCCCTTTGGCCCACAATATATGTGCTGTACTCGATGCCAAGACCAACTCTTGTCTGCCGGCATACAATAAGCCTTAATGCGATCGTACCTCCGGTCGCTCTGCAGCCTAACATCATGGAGCTGGCGGCATTGCTCGAGACTGACTTTGAGCCCCACCGCGGGGCCGTGGACTTACCATCGGAGCCTGCGACCCTTTGCCTGGATTCGATGCTCCAATCGCGGCCTGTGGCTTTCACCATCGCGGAGCTCGCAGTCTCCAACTGTCGGGAGCTCCAACGCCGTGGAAGGTTCGACCAGCCCCGACACGGGGTGCGATCGCCCGGTGCAGGGGAGCTGACATCCCCCCCGATGCAGGAACAGATCGCCCCGATGCGGAGGGCCCAAACACTGCCGGCTACAGGAGTCATAATCATCCCGTCAACTGAAGGCTCGAGGTTCACGACCGCGGGAGAACAAAGGAGGGAAGAGATTGAACTTTTTTTCACCCTCCATCACAGTGGGGAATGTGGAGGAGTCACTGTGGTGGATGTTTATGTTCAAATGTATTTTGTGTCTTCAGTTGCTTTTTATTGTCTTGGCAAATAAAATTCCTCGTATGTTGCAAAACACACTTGGCTAATAAAGTATTATTGTGATTGTGATGAGTGATAGGAGCAGAATTAGGCCATTCGGCCCATCAAGTCTACTCCGCCATTCAATCATGGCTGATCTATCTCTCCCTCTCAACCCCATTCTCCTGCCTTCTCCCCGTAACCCCTGACACCCGTACTAATCAAGATCTTATAGATGTGTATAGAATCATCAGAGGAATAGATCGGGGAGATGCACAGAGTCTCTTGCCCAGAGTAGGGGAATCGAGGACCAGAGGACATGGGTTCAAGGCGAAGGGGAAAAGATTTAATAGGAATCTGAGGGGTAACATTTTCACACAAAGGGTGGTGGGTGTATGGAACAAGCTGGCAGAGGAGGTAGTTGAGGCTGGGACTATCCCAACGTTTGTGAAACGGTTAGACAGGTACATGGATAGGACAGGTTTGGAGGGATATGGACCAAACGCAGGCAGGTGGGACTAGTGTAGATGGGACATGTTGGGCGGTGTGGGCAAGTTGGGCTGCAGGGCCTGTTTCCACACTGTATCACTCTATGACTAGTGTAGCTGGGACATGTTGGGCCAGTATGGGCAAGTTGGGCTGAAGGGCCTGTTTCCACTGTATCACTCTATGATTGTTTTCTCTGGAATGCTGGGATAATCCACGTCCCTCCATTCCCAGCATTTGCACAGATCTCTGCCTTTAAAATGCCCACTGACGTGTCCTCCACAGCCGTCTGTGGCAATGAATTCCGCAGATTCACCACCCTCTGACTGAAGAAATTCCTCCTCTTCTCCTTACTAAAGGTACATCCTTTAATTCTGAGGCTGTGACCTCTGGTCCTAGACTCTCCCACTAGTGGAAACATCCTCTCCACATCCAGGCCTTTCACTATTTGGAGTACAAGACCAAGAGGGGTGACCTTGCAGAGGTGTAAACGATCATTTATGTGTCTGCATCAAGTCCTAACATGAGGATGTGTAGAGTCACTATGGTTCAGGAGCAGTTTCTTCCCTACAGCCATCAGGCTATTAAAGACTAGCTTCCAAATAAGCTGCACGACATAGACTTGGTTACTTGAATAAAGTCTATTTACGTCTCCGTGGATTGTCACCTTGTCGTGGTGGAGAAGCTTGTGTGGACCTGAGATCCTGAGAGCGATGCCGTCTGGAGCTATGCTCCTGGTAGGGCCACCCATGGAGGTAAGGTCGAGGGGGAGGTCTCTGACAAAGAGCAATCCAACCAAGACCTCAACGGTGGAACAGGCGGAGGACGATGGCTGACCTTAGTGGAGCGTCACAACGGCTGGGAAGGCGGATGAAGGCTGCGGCAGAAAAGGGTCTCCGGTCGTCTTGGACTCCATGCCACTGGATCCTGACCCAGATCTGTCAAGGACCGTGGGGTGGCTGCCTGTGCACCAGTCTCCCCACGTTAAACAAAGTCACGCACAGGCATCCTCCAACCCTGGAGACACTCATAGAAACATAGAAACATAGACAATAGGTGGAGGAGTAGGCCATTCGGCCCTTCGAGCCGTTCAATACGATCATGGCTGATCATCACCAATCAGTTCCCCGATCTGGCTTTTTCCCCATATCCCTTGATTGCTAAATCTAACTCACTCTTGAAAACTTTTCTGCAGGTTCTCAAATGTTTCCTGCAGAGAGTAGTAAATGTAATTACTACTCAACATCCAAATGATATTTTTGTTTGCCTGAGGACAGGAATTGGGAAAATGCTGGATCTACAAGAAAGGATATGCTACCAAGGCACTTAAAAGGTAATCACATCATTGAGCAGGTAGACAAAAATGCTGGAGAAACTCAGCGGGTGCGGCAGCATCTATGGAGCAAAGGAAATAGGCAACGTTTCGGGTTGAGACCCTTCTTCAGATTGATGTGGGGGTGGGGGTGGGGCGGGAAGAAGAAAGGAAGAGGCGGAGACAGTGGGCTGTGGGGGAGCTGGGAAGGGGAGGGGAAGGAGGGAGAAAGCAGGGACTACCTGAAATTGGAGAAGTCAATGTTCATACCGCTGGGGTGTAAACTACCCAAGCGGAATATGAGGTCCTGCTCCTCCAATTTACGGTGGTGCTCACTCTGGCCATGGAGGAGGCCCAGGACAGAAAGGTCGGATTGGGAATGGGAGGGGGAGTTGAAGTGCTGAACCACCGGGAGATCAGGTTGATTATTGCGAACTGAGCGGAGGTGTTGGGCGAAGCGATCGCCAAGCCTGCGCTTGGTCTCACCGATGTAGAGCAGCTGACACCTAGAGCAGCGGATGCAATAGATGAGGTTGGAGGAGGTGCAGGTGAACCTCTGACGCACCTCATTGAGCAGGTAGGTATGGAATCATGAAAGGGGAAATTGTACTTGAATAATCTTTTGAGGATATATTAGTTGGGTAGATAAAGTGTAAAGTGTATTTGGATTCTCAAAACTCCAATGAGCCAATCAAAATGACCGGACAGCGAAGGAGATGGCCTTCGACTGCCTGTAAGTAAATAGTGACACCACTCCACTGGCTTCGGCCAAACGACAACCTATTTTTAGTCGAGGCCGGTTTTGATTTTGTTGAAATAATCGCAGGAACATAGAAGAAGCCTCGACCACGCGGAAACCACTTTCCACCATTAGGGAGAGTGACCAAAACCTCCGGGAACCTCTGGGAACCGCACGGAAACCTTGGGTGGGGCGCAAGGTCACCAGAGGTTTCCGTTCAGGTTTCCTAAGTGGGACAGGGGCTACATTGTCTGTTTGCCTTTTTCAGTTGAGTTGCTGGAAGTAGGAATTTCATTGTTCTGTTTCGGGGCAGGCTTGGACAATAAAACTCTCTTGGCTGTTGGGATTAATCATCGATCTGCCTCCCAAACCACACCTAGTAATAAATGAGTCAATGATGGATAGTTGCCCGACCAGTCCGACAAGTATCTTGCAACCCAGAGTAAACACAAACACAGTAAAGGCCATTCAACAATACACTCATGACAGGATAGACTCAAAACACAGAGTGTTGGAGTAACTCAGCGGGTCAGGCAGCATCTGTGGAGAACATGGGTAGGTGACGTTTCACAGAGTGCTGGAGTAACTCAGCAGGTCAGGCAGCATCTGTGGAGGGAATGGACAGACGATGTTTCAGGTCGGGACCCTTCTTCAAAGGGCAAGATTCAAGCACCTTGAATCGAACAACCAGAACAGTAGTCTTTCCGGTCTAATGAAGGGTCCTGACACGAAACGTCATCAGTCCAATCATTCCTTCCGGGACATTGCGTTTTTTGCTCCAGATTCCAGCATCTGCAGTTCCTTGTGATCCCAGTCTAGACAGATCAGTCCCTAACACACGTGAAGCTTTGTCAAAAGGTACATTGGGAATTAATGAATCCAAGACGACATTGATCAAAATGGCACAGAAAGCAACCAAGAAATCATCATCACACAGTAGCATGAGCAGTAAACAAAGGCAATCACTTCACCGACTTCCCCCCTCAACTCTGGTATTGTATTGTACAGTACTTTATGGTACCGTGCTCGAAATTAGTGGTTACCCGGGTGCCAATGGCCACCTAAAGTCCCGCCGGGCAGCCTAAAAGCCCGGCCATTTTGCCCGGCTTGCCACTGCAGATACTGGCTTAAACCGAAGATAGACACAAACTGGTGTAACTAAGTAAAGAAGTAAAGAAGACTAAGTAAATAGTCAGTAAATTAATAAATGCGGATCAAACGGGGTTCATACCCAAGAGACAATCATGTAATAATTTGAGACGTCTGCTCAATATAATGCACATATAAAATTGAAGAACAAGATTTATCAATTATTTCATTGGACGCAGAAAAAGCATTCGATCAAGTGGAATGGGACTACATGGTTAAAGTATTGCAAAAATTTCAAATGGGAGAGAATTTCATTTCATGGATAAAACTATTATATAATAAGCCTACTGCTAGAATATTAACCAACAATATATTGTCTACGAAATTTCAATTATCAAGGGGCAATAGACAGGGATGTTCACTATCACCGCTGCTATTTGCTCTTGTAATAGAACCTTTACCTGAAATCATCAGAACACATCTGAACATCCATGGTTATAATACAAAACACTCAAATAATAAAATTTCATTATACGCAGATGATGGACTATTGTACATCACAAAGTCCCAAATTAGTATACCAAACATATTAAACCTAATAGAGGATTTTGGATCTTTCTCAGGATACAGAATAAATTGGAATAAAAGTGAAATTATGTCGATAAAACCCAGAGACTCAACACACCTTTTAAAATTCCCTTTTAAAATTGCTACAGAAAATTTTAAATATTTGGGAATTGAAATCACTAGAAAATATCAAGCTATGTTTAATGCAAATTACAACCCCCTATTTAAGAAATTAAACGCTCTAATTAAATTTTGGAAAATGCTTCCGATGTCTTTAATAGGTCGAATAAATGCTATAAAAATGATATTTTTACCACAAATTCTATATCTATTCCAGTCAATTCCAATATACCTAACAAAAAAGTTTTTTAAAAAACTGGACTCAGATATTACTAATTTTATATGGGACTATAAATCCCATAGAATACAAAGAACACACTTGAGTAAACCTAAAGAATTTGGTGGATTAGCACTTCCTAATTTTTTGTATTATTATTGGGCAGTAAATATCAAAAATATGATTCACCTGTTGGACAACTCTGCCCAGCAGGTGGATTGGATAGTAATGGATAGAGAGGACTGCTCCCCTATTAATTGTACTTCCGGTGGCGCTGGTGCCAGCTGCCTCCACCTTCAGCCCGGTATCTTTTTGTTTTTTTGTTTTTTTTGTTATGTTGAAGTGTGTTTTTTATGTTTTTTTTAATGTTTTAATGTGGGGGAAGAGGGCACGGTGCGGGGGATACCGTCCTTCAGTCACTTCCTGGAGAGGACGCAACTATTATTCGAGTCGCGTCCTCGCCCCCCCCCCAGCGGCCTACCTACTGGATTGGCGCGGCCTTTCCTGCCTGGACCGACCAGAGCTCCAGCAGCGGCGGGACAGCGCTGATACATCGCGGGGCTGGCGATGCCTTACCGGGGATCGCCGTCTGGAGCCCGGAGTGCTGGACCTGCGGCACCGACATCCTGGAGATGTGGTTCGCGGAGTTCGCTACGCGGGCGGCGCTGACAAACATCGTGGGGTCCTGCGACTCCGCCCGGCTCGGCCTGCGGACTCGGGAGCTGCGGACTCCGGTGGGAGGCGGCTGATCGGGAGGTCCGGGCCGCTGAGGAGGATTTTCACCGTCGGGGATCGGCGTCGGCATTCCATCAGCCCGGCGTGAGGGCCTGAGCATCGGGCCGCCCGGGGTGGCGACTGCGGGTGCTCGGAAGGCCCCGACCACGGGTGAACATCTGGGAAGATCGGAGGGGAGGCTGGCTGGACTATGGTGCCTTCCTCACCTTGGTGCCATTGTGTTATGTTATGTCGTGGACTTTCTGTGTTTGTGCTTTTTTTTAAATTCTATTTTATTTTTAATATGTTTTATTATTTATTTATTTTTATGATACTGACTGTAAAGGGAAATTCATTTTGTTGTCTCTAATTGAGACAATGACAATAAATTTGAATACAATACAATACAATACAATACAATATGGGAGCGATCCTCCTCTCACCAAAGAACCTGAATAACACAAAATACAATAAAAATCCAATTATACACAGTACATTTAGAATTTGGAAACAAATAAAACTTACCCTAAAATTAAGAAATCTATCGCTTCTTTCTTCAATAGTTAATAACCCGTTGTTTAATCCTTCTATTATAGATAAATTATTTACACAATGGGAAAGAATAGGAATTAAAACATTTGGAGACATGTATGAAACTGGAAAATTATTATCATTTCAACAACTACAACTAAAATACAATTTGAGAAATAATCACTATTTCAAATATTTTCAAATATGTGACTATTTGTAAAAATATACACAAGAATATCATAACTTGTCTCCAGACTTATTGGACAAAGCAATGAAGACAAAGGCCGAATCAGCTAATTTAATATCCTACTTGTATAACATCATTCTAAATATAGAAATACCATCATCCGATGGAATTAGAAGAGACTGGGAACAAGAACTAGCTATAAATATTTCAAAAGGGAGCTGGGGTAAACATTTGCTATATGTACATAAATGCTCGATCAACGTACGACACACTCTAATTCAATTTAAAACCTTACATAGACTATATTACTCAAAAACTAAAATAAGTAAACTTTTTCCTAACGTCTCCCCTATCCGTGATAAATGTCTATCCCAAGAAGCTTCTATAGCGCACTCGTTTGTTTTCTGTACAAAAATCCACACATTTTGGAATTAAATTTTTGAAATTTTCACAAAATTATTTAAAATAAAATTGATACCAAATGCAGAACAATGGAAGGCAGCCCTGAACTAACTGCGTTTCAAAAGAACCTATTTAATTACGGTTTAATAACAGGAAAAAAACATACTTAAATTCTGGGAAAATGCCCCAATACCAACTATAAATATGTGGATTTCAAATATGTTCGACACATTACACCAGGAAGATATGAGACTCCTTCTAGCAGGCAAATCAGACCACTTCCAAAAGATTTGGTCTGCATTTATCGACTTACTACAAGTATAAGGTGCAACAGAACTTTGAAAATAAATGGTTTCAGGACCTGGTGAGGGGGGGAGGATAAATACGAAGTTGGTATATCCCTTTCAGCTCTGTTTTTTACTTTTAACATAGCTTCTGTTTTTTTTTCTCTTTTTTCTTTTCTATGGCTTACTTCTTAACTTTGTTTCTAACTCTTTGTGCCTATGGGTCTTTGTTTTTATCACTTTTTCACACACTCACTATCCTTTCTCACTCTCTTTCCTTTTTTTTCTTTTTAAAGCTTAAAAAATGAAGTGGTACAAGAAATGTATTCTATTATCTGTGGCTTATATTATTGTAATGTACACTTCTTCTAATAAATAAAATAATTTAAAAAAACAAAAAAAAACTGGTGTAACTCAGCGGGTCAGGCAGCATCTCTGGAGAAAAGGAATAAATGACATTTCGGGTGGGCGGTGGGGACGGCTGTAGTGCGGGGGTGACGGAGGGTCGGAGCGAATGACGGGCCCCACACAGCATCGGCGATGGCGGCTCCACCTCCTCCTGCAGCCGCTGCGTGCCAATCCGCCAACGGCGATAACCGCTTTCAAAACAAACCCTCCTGCACGCCGAGGCCGGGAGGAGGGAGCAAGGGAGGAAGGAAGGGGGAGGCCTCCTTCTGCCGTCTGAAGCACCTGCGCCTCTCGGCCCCGCACCTTCCTGTTGGCTGGCGGAGGAGGGGATGCGGTGGCGAGGAGACCCCAACTGTCTCCCCCTTTGGCGGCGGCACTTGGCGGTGGACAGGGACGGGCTGTGGGGCGATGATACCGGTGTTGTCCGAGGAGCGCTGACCTTCCTTCCTCCCCACCTTCTCTGCCCCTCCCCCTCGCTCTCTCTCTCTCTTGTATGCCCCCTCCACCCCCTCCACCCCCATATTCTGGGACCTCTCCTCTACATCCCGCACCGATCCCCATTCCTACCTCTATTCAGTCCTCACAGACATCCCCTGTGCTCCCCTTCCTATCTCCGCCCCCCCCCCCCCCATCTATTCATCCTGCACTGATCTCCCTATCCACCTTGCATTGATTCTCCTGCCACCCCCCCCCCCCCCTCCCATCCAACACTGGTCCCCCGATCCACACTGTACTGACCCCCCCCCACCCATCCTGCGCTGCTCCCCCCATTCATCTCGTACTGAACCTCCCATCCATCCTGTAGTGATCCTCCCATCCATCCTGTAGTGATCCTCCCATCCATCCTGTAGTGATCCTCCCATCCATCCTGTAGTGATCCTCCCATTCATCCTGTAGTGATCCCCCCATTCATCCTGTAGTGATCCGCCCATTCATCCTGTAGTGATCCCCCCATTCATCCTGTAGTGTTCCCCCCATTCATCCTGTAGTGATCCCCCCATTCATCCTGTAGTGTTCCCCCCATTCATCCTGTAGTGATCCCCCCATTCATCCTGTACTGAGCCACCCATTCATCCTGTAGTGATCCCCCCATTCATCCTGTAGTGTACCCCCCATTCATCCTGTAGTGATCCCCCCATTCATCCTGTAGTGAATCCCCCATTCATCCTGTACTGATCCACCCCATTCAACACCACTGACATCCCCCATGCTCTCCCCTCACAAATATTACCTACTCCAACCTACACGTACTAATCCCCCTGCCTCAATCCATCCAATCCGCACCGATTGCCTTCTCAAGCCCCCCCCCCCCAACACCATCTATCCATCCTGCACTGATTCACCCCCCCCCCCCCCCTCCCTCCGACCCTACTGCGCTGGAAATGTCTTCAGAGCGAACATTGACTATGTTTGATAATGGAATGCAAGCAAATATGTTTTAATTCCCAATGTTAATATTTGTTTTAATCCATAAAGATGGATTAATTAAATTGTGAACACGTGAAACATTAAAACCGCAGTGTTCGATTGTCACTGCTACCATTGGCATGTTATTACAGAATTCATTTTAACGGCAAATCAATGCTCTTAATATGGAGTATCAGTACTGTAGTTATTTAATGAGCAACATTCACAACTATATGTTGGATTTATCCAGGTTTTACTTCTAGTCAGTCATATACATCACAAATTTGGTCAGGATATTTCAGTTGAAATTTTAACTTTAATTCTGGTGGGAATGATGGAAACAATGTTTATCAATAATTTTTTTTAAATCTGGTGCGTACAACTGGTATCTTCATCTCCATCTACGGGGACAGTGTGGAGAGAGTGTCCAGCTTTAAGTTTCTGGGCACTCACATTTCAGAGGACCTCACATGGTCCACCAACACCGCTGCGCTGGTCAAGAAGGCACAGCAACGACTGTTCTTCCTGAGGACATTAAAAAAGACTGGTCTGCCCCAACAGCTGCTGACAACGTTTTACCGCAGCACCACCGAGAGCATATTAACGTATGGCATCTCTGTGTGGTATCTCAGCTGCACGGAGGCGGAGAGGAGAGCTCTTCAGCGCGTTGTCCACAGAGCGCAGAGGATTATTGGGACACAGCTACCAGCCTTGGAGGGCATCTACCACACACGGTGCCTCAGGAAGGCCGTCAGCATACATAAAGACTCCTCACACCCCTGTAACGGTCTGTTCGAACTACTTCCCTCCGGCAGACGTTACAAGGCCTTCTACGCCCGAACCTCCAGACTCAGAAACAGCTTTATTCCCAGAGCTATAGCGGCTCTGAACCGGCCCTGCCGAGTGCCCCCCATCCCCCCTGGACTGTCTCCCTCGGATGGTCACGTCACACAGCTTATTTATTTATTTTACTTTTCTTTTTCATTGGTTGGAAGCTGCATATTAAATCTCGTTGCACTGACATGCAATGACAATAAAAGATATTATTATTATATTATTATTATTCATTGCTGATCACAACACATACATCTAATCTGAATGTCCGGTAATGTGGCGTTTTGACACCTTTAAACATATTACCAAAAGAACATTTGCTGCATTTATGTCCTTTGGCCATCTCTTGTCAGTTAGTGTAATGTTTAACCTGTCACATGGGTATAGTCGGTTTTAACAGCTATTATCATAAAATGCTTTAGAAAATTCCTTGCAACCTGTATATTTTGTTGTGGATAAATTATGTGGGAAACGAGAGTGTTTCTGTACCAATAGCAATAACGACCCATGCTAAGGCCATGTCATGATCATTTTTGGTCTTTCACAGAGAACATGCTTGCATCAATCTGTAGTGTGCATGGTTAAGCATATATGTTACCATGGTCCAGGATTTATTGACACAGGTTGATCATACGCTGAATAATCCAACCACATTTTTGTTTGGAAGTGGAAAGAACTAATAGAAATTGCATTAATTGCAATGTGTAAAAAGAGTTGAGATGCTGTATTATAATTTTGCTGCAAGTCATTGTGGGATATATCATGTCTTGATTGGTGAATATGTCAGTTTGTGACTTTATTTGAAGCAGAAATAATATGTGAATGCTTCATTGAGCATAATTCCGACTGGTAACTACGCCCGAGCACGCGTCATGCAAGCCATCTTAAATGACCACATGGAATGTCATTAGGCAACCTAAAAAGCTGCCAAGGTTGCCCGGCTGGCAACAGGGAAAACAAGTTAAGTGAGAGCCCTGTATGGTACTTGCTATGGTATGGTATCGTACTTTATGGTATGGTGCTGAAGTTCATTTTTGTGTGCAATTCAGTACAAGTAACATTATACAGAAGCTCGTTGAATGGTCTTAGATGAACATGTCGGATGCAGTACAAGTGTCTAGCAGTGCTCCATGGAGACAGTGTCCAGCGTCGCCAACTCTTGCATAACAGTTCCTAAAGAATGGAAAATACTGCAGATTCAGGAAACCCGAAATACAAAACCTTGCAGGCAGAGGCTGGATTCACATTTCAGGTCAATATCTAACATCAGAACAAGGAACGGCTGGAGATGCAAGACATGTCTCAAAAAGGCAGCCAGCATCATCAGAGACCCACACCACCCTGGCCACGCTCTCATCTCGCTGCCACCATCGGGAAGAAGGTACAGGAGCCTGAAAACCGTGACCTCCAGGTTCAAGAACAGCTTCTACCCAGCAACCATCAGACTCCTGAACACTGCACAACACTGACCTCAGCAACTGTGATCTTCTACGGACGGTGTCTGTGGTTGCACGACCGACTTCGGCCGATGGAAGAGGGAAGCTGCGGGAATGACCAGGGTGGGACAGGGACAAGTCTTTGATTATGTCGGCTGCTTTCCCGAGGCAGCGTGAAGTGTAGATGGAGTCAATGGTGGGGAGTGTGGTGTGTGTGGGACTGGGCTACATCTACAATGGTGGGGAGTGTGGTGTGTGTGGGACTGGGCTACATCTACAACGGTGGGGAGTGTGGTGTGTGTGGGACTGGGCTACATCTACAATGGTGGGGAGTGTGGTGTGTGTGGGACTGGGCTACATCTACAATGGTGGGGAGTGTGGTGTGTGTGTGGGACTGGGCTACATCTACAATGGTGGGGAATGTGGTGTGTGTGTGGGACTGGGTTACATCTACAATGGTGGGGAGTGTGGTGTGTGTGTGGGACTGGGCTACATCTACAATGGTGGGGAGTGTGGTGTGTGTGGGACTGGGCTACATCTACATGACAAACCTCCATCAATTACTGAACAAGTAGAGGTGTAGGTTTGCGTATTTGACCATCGCTTCAACGTGGTCAGTGCAGGATAATACGGTGGGGATATTTATGTCTCCACCGTTTTCTCTGGGCACCATTGCTGCTGACTGGGGCATGGAGTAAGCCATTTAGAACGGAGACGAGGAAACACCTTTTCTCACAGTTGTGAGTCTGTGGAATTCTCTGCCTCAGAGGGCAGTGGAGGCTGGTTCTCTGGATGCGTTCAAGAGAGAGCTAGATAGGCCTCTTAAAGATAGCGGAGTCAGGGGATATGGGGAGAAGGCAGGAACGGGGTACTGATTGGGGATGATCGGCCATTCCACCATGAAAAGGTTCCCCACCCCTGGTCTATTGTCTATTGAGTCAATAACTATCTCCTTCGTCTGGCTGACTGAGCTCGTGTTTGCAGCATGTTCATTGGGGGTCAAATGCAGGAAACTGGGACTCTGCTTTGCGTGTGTGTCTTGGTCTATGTGCTAGTGCTGCTGCTGCTGCTGCTGCAAGTAGGTTTCTCCCTCCAGCTGTACCTCACCACACACATGCGATAACCGCATGTAAACAAACCGGCAGCAACGTCTATGCTTACAGAGTAACGCCCCGCCCAACGCACTGACCACCACACTGACCGACACACTGACCAACACACTGACCAACACACTGACCGACACACTGACCACCACACTGACCAACACACTGACCAACACACTGACCGACACACTGACCACCACCACACTGACCAACAACACACTGACCACCATACTGACCAACACACTGACCGACACACTGACCAACACACTGACCACCACACTGACCAACACACTGACCGACACACTGACCAACACACTGACCAACAACACACTGACCACCATACTGACCAACACACTGACCGACACACTGACCGACACACTGACCAACACACTGACCAACACACTGACCGACACACTGACCAACAACACACTGACCAACACACTGACCGACACACTGACCGACACACTGACCGACACACTGACCAACAACACACTGACCAACACACTGACCAACACACTGACCAACACACTGACCGACACACTGACCAACACACTGACCGACACACTGACCGACACACTGACCGACACACTGACCAACACACTGACCAACAACACACTGACCAACACACTGACCGACACACTGACCGACACACTGACCGACACACTGACCAACACACTGACCGACACACTGACGGACACACTGACCACCACACTGACCAACACACTGACCAACACACTGACCAACACACTGACCAACACACTGACCAACACACTGACCGACACACTGACCAACAACACACTGACCAACACACTGACCGACACACTGACCAACACACTGACCAACACACTGACCGACACACTGACCGACACACTGACCAACACACTGACCAACACACTGACCAACACACTGACCGACACACTGACCAACAACACACTGACCAACACACTGACCGACACACTGACCGACACACTGACCGACACACTGACCAACACACTGACCGACACACTGACCGACACACTGACCGACACACTGACCAACAACACACTGACCAACACACTGACCAACACACTGACCGACACACTGACCGACACACTGACCGACACACTGACCGACACACTGACCGACACACTGACCACCACACTGACCAACACACTGACCAACACACTGACCAACACACTGACCAACACACTGACCAACACACTGACCGACACACTGACCAACAACACACTGACCAACACACTGACCGACACACTGACCAACACACTGACCAACACACTGACCGACACACTGACCACCACACTGACCAACACACTGACCAACACACTGACCGACACACTGACCAACAACACACTGACCAACACACTGACCGACACACTGACCGACACACTGACCGACACACTGACCAACACACTGACCGACACACTGACGGACACACTGACCACCACACTGACCAACACACTGACCAACACACTGACCAACACACTGACCAACACACTGACCGACACACTGACCAACACACTGACCAACACACTGACCACCACACTGACCAACACACTGACCAACACACTGACCAACACACTGACCGACACACTGACCGACACACTGACCACCACACTGACCAACACACTGACCAACACACTGACCAACACACTGACCACCACACTGACCGGCACACTGACCGACACACTGACCGACACACTGACCAACACACTGACCGACACACTGACCACCAACACACTGACCGACACACTGACCGACACACTGACCGACACACTGACCACCACACTGACCGACACACTGACCGACACACTGACCGACACACTGACCGACACACTGACCGACACACTGACCGACACACTGACCGACACACTGACCACCACCACACTGACCACCACCACACTGACCACCACACTGACCAACACACTGACCACCACACTGACC
This sequence comes from Amblyraja radiata, assembly GCF_010909765.2. Classification (NCBI taxonomy): domain Eukaryota; kingdom Metazoa; phylum Chordata; class Chondrichthyes; order Rajiformes; family Rajidae; genus Amblyraja; species Amblyraja radiata. The sequence goes on along the minus strand of NC_045960.1, from coordinate 114,320,358 downwards.
GACACACTGACCACCACCACACTGACCAACAACACACTGACCGACACACTGACCGACACACTGACCACCACACTGACCAACACACTGACCAACACAATGACCGACACACTGACCACCGACACACTGACCGACACACTGACCGACACACTGACCAACACACTGACCAACACACTGACCACCACACTGACCACCACCACACTGACCAACACACTGACCAACACACTGACCAACACACTGACCACCACACTGACCACCACCACACTGACCAACACACTGACCAACACACTGACCAACACACTGACCACCACACTGACCACCACACTGACCAACACACTGACCAACACACTGACCGACTCACTGACCAACACACTGACCAACAACACACTGACCACCGACACACTGACCACCACCACACTGACCAACACACTGACCACCACACTGACCAACACACTGACCACCACACTGACCAACACACTGACCACCGACACACTGACCAACAACACACTGACCAACACACTGACCACCACACTGACCACCGACACACTGACCAACACACTGACCACCACACTGACCAACACACTGACCAACACACTGACCACCACACTGACCGACACACTGACCAACACACTGACCGACACACTGACCACCAACACACTGACCACCGACACACTGACCGACATTCGGCCAGCTTGATCACAACACATCACAACAGATCACTCCTGATCACAACAGCCCTCGGGGAGTTCATAAGGTCACAAGCCCATAAGATATGAGCCCAATTAGGTCATTCGGCCCATCAAGTCTACTCCGCCATTCAATCATGGCTGATCTATCTCTCCCTCCTAACCCCATTCTGCCAGTAACCCCTGACTACCGCACTAATCTATCTATCTCTGCCTTAAAAATATCCACTGACCCTTGTTTAAACCGTCTACTTTAGACAAGACGTTTGTACAATGGGAAAGCTTAGGAATTAAAAAGCTGGGAGACCTTTATGAGATGGGGACCCTCCTCTCGTTTCAAGAATTACAGTTGAAATATCATTTGAAAGGTAGTCAATACTTCAGATATCTTCAAATACGAGACTATGTGAAAATACACACGCAAGATTGTCACTCTATGGGCCCAGATATACTAGATTAATGCATGAATAGAAAGTCAGATTCAAATAAGTTAACATCGTACCTCTATAATACCCTTTTAAATTTATATATCCCATCGTCGGAAATAATTAGGCGAGCTTGGGAAGACGAATTGGGTTTAACAATTTCAAATGATAGTTGGGAGGAAAGTCTTCTATATATACATTACTGTTCTCTTAATGTTAGGCACTCGCTAATACAATTCAAAATACTGCATAGACTTTATTATTCAAAGTCTAAATTGAACAAGATCTTCCCAAATGTCTCCCCTATTTGTGATAAATGTCTCCTCCAATAAGAAACTATAACCCATTCCTTTGCTTCCTGTACAAAATTACGCAACTTCTGGAGGGGAATTTTTGATATCTTTTCCAAAATACTTAAAATAAAATTGGATCCCGACATAAAACTGATCACACTAGGTATGTCAGAGGCCTGTTCTGAGCTAACATTATTTCAAAAACGTTTTCTTAACTATGGCCTAATAACGGCGAAAAAACTAATACTTAAATTTTGGAAACAGACAACAGTCCCCACAGTGAAGATGTGGATCACAAACATGTCCGAGACTACATTTGGAAAACATTAGGCTTGTCTTGGTGGAAAAAACAGATCAATTTCAGAATGCAATCAATTGCAGAATGGATCATTTTTGGAATATCGGAAGGTAACCCCGAATTAAACGTGTTTCAAAAGAACTTACTTAATTACGGGCTAATAATGGGAAAAAAGCTTATACTCAAATTTTGGAAAAATGCTCCAATACCAACAATAAAAATGTGGATTTCAAACATGTTCGAAACACTACACTTGGAAGAGATGAGACTCCTCCTAGCAGGCAAAGCAGACCACTTCCAAAAGACGTGGTCTGCATTTATGGAACTATTACAAGTATAAGGTGCAATAGTAATTTAAAATATAAATGGTACCAGGATCTGGTAACGGGGGGTATAAAATAAACTAAAAAAAAAACTAAAAAAAATACGGTTGGTATATCCTTTTTTGCGGAGTTTTGTGTTACAATAGAGCGATTGTTTTTCCTTTTTTAAAATTTTCTTTCTAGGGTCTAATTTCCTTTCTTTACTTCCTTCTCTAATTTCTTCCCCAAGGGGCTTTCTTCTCCCAACACTTTCCTGCACCTTCACGATTCTTGCTCACTTTCCTTACTTCTTTTATTTCTATCTTTTTTAAAGCTCGAAAAACGAAATGGTACAACAAATGTAATAAGATATATCTGATGTGTATTATTGTAATTTACTGTACTTCTAATAAAAAAATTATTTAAAAAAAAAAAAAAAAATTCACCGAATTTAAACAAGAATAGTATGGTGCAACACAAATTTAAATTTAAATCCGATGCCGGGTTGTGTGAGGTGGGCGGGAGGGGGGGGGGGGGGAGTGGGGGGGACGAGGGGCAAGGTATATATCCACCTCTCTTTTTCTGTTTTCTTATTTCTATATCTTTCTGCCACACTACTTTGGTAGTTTAGGGGATTCTCTTTAGTTCTTCTTCGATCGATCTTTTCACTTTATACTTTTTTTCTTTCTTGTTTTCTCTTTCTTTTCTTTTTTCATTTTCATAGTTTAGGTTATAAGGTTAAAAATGAAGCTGTACAATAATTGTATAATCACAGGTGCCAAATGTTTTATCTCTGTACAATTGCTTCTACTATAAATTAAAAAAAAATTAAAAAAAAATATAAATATCCACTGACATGGCCTCCACAGCTGTCTGTGGCAAAGAATTCCACAGATTCACCACCCTCTGACTAAAGACATTCCTCCTCATCTCCTTCCTAAAGGGACATCCTTTAATTCTGAGGCTGTGCCCTCTGGTCCTAGACTCTCACACTAGTGGGAACATCCTCTCCACATCCACTCTATCCAGGCCTTTACCTCGGCTTGCACCATCTAACACCTTCAGCCACAGACCGTGACTGAGGTTTGATTCTGTGCACCATCACACTCGCCCAGCCCAGAGTCATCAACGTCCAGGCCAAGACAGAGACCCACATCAGCAGCAGATGCCAACCACAAACCCAATCACGTAAAGCGTCACATTTCCCCACCAGAGATAATGAAAGATACATCACACCAAGTCAGCTTTTAATCAAACAGAAAACCATTTAATACAGTTTCAACAGGTACATTTTCCAACACTTTTTGAATATGTTTTAGTCCAGGCAGCAGCCTCAGGAGTACCAAGACCATGGTGGCAATTCATAAGCAAGGACAACCATCGGCTCACCTTTAGTCTTTGCCTCACGACCTCCATCCTAGTTCAACTGGCGCATTGTTGGTGAATCCTGCAAGAACAATAGGGAAGGGGTCTGTCAGTCCAGAACAGTTCAGTCTGAAGAAGGGTCTCGACCCGAAACGTCACCCATTCCTTCTCTCCAGATGCTGCCTGTCCCGCTGAGCTACTCCAGCATTTTGTTGTCTATCTATTGTTTAGTGTGCCATCTTCACAAGTTCATAAGTGATAGGAGCAGAATTAGGCCATTCAGCCCATCAAGCCACATAACCCAGAGAATGGAGCGGCTGGGCTTGTACACTCTGGAGTTTAGAAGGATGAGAGGTTATCTCATTGAAAAATATAAGATTATTAAGGGTTTGGACACACCAGAGGCAGGAAACATGTTCCCGATGTTGGGGGAGTCCAGAACCAGGGGCCACAGTTTAAAAATAAGGAGTAAGCCATTTAGAACAGAGATGAGGAAACACTTTTTCACACAGAGAGTTGTGAGTCTGTGGAATTCTCTGCCTCTGAGGGCCGGTTCTCTGGATACTTTCAAGAGAGAGCTAGATAGGGCTCTTAAAAATAGCGGAGTCAGGGGATTTGGGGAGAAGGCAGGAACGGGGTACTGATTGTGGATGATCAGCCATGATCACATTGAATGGCAGTGCTAGCTCGAAGGGCCGAATGGCCTACTCCTGCACCTATTGTCTATTGTCTATTGTCTAAGTCTACTCCACTATTCAATCATGGCTGATCTATCTCTCCCTCCTAACCCCATTCTCCTGCCTTCTCCCCATAACCCCTAACACCCGTACTAATCAAGAATCTATAAATAACCATATAACCATATAACAATTACAGCTTCTATCTATCTCTGCCTTAAAGATATCCACTGACTTGGCCTCCACAGCCTTCCGAGGCTAAGAATTCCACAGATTCACCACCCTCTGAATAAAGAAATTCCTCCTCATCTCCTTTCTAAAGGAACGTCCTTTAATTCTGAGGCTGTGCCCTCTGGTCCTAGACTCTCCCACTAGTGGGAACATCCTCTCCACATCCCCTATACCAGGCCTTTCACTATTTGCCTGGCATAGGCCAAGCCCAGACCCTTCCTCTGTCTTGACACATTTATTATCCATCCCACTTACAACAGCAGAGAAATAGACTGACGAGGCTGAGCTGAGTTGAACTTCTCGAGAGCTTTCTTTCAAAGTTCTCTTGTCAAGTTCAGCAGAGTTTATTGACAAGTTATTATTAGATATTATGATTTTTCTTACCAAGTGTCATGAATAACAGAACAGCTTTTGTGTGAAAAATGTCAATGCACTTGTAAGGCATTTCAAAGAAAAAGGTTTTACAATTTGGTGGGGGAGAGGTTTTTCACTGTACGCACAAGAATAAACAAAAGTCAAACTAAAACTAGTCACTGAAACAGGCCCTTCGGCCCACCTTGCCCATGCTTTCAAGAGAGAGCTAGATAGGGCTCTTAAAGATAGCGGAGTCAGGGGATATGGGGAGAAGGCAGGAACGGGGTACTGATTAGGGATGATCAGCCATGATGACATTGAATGGTGGTGCTGGCTCGAAGGGCCGAATGGCCTACTCCTGCACCTATTGTCTATTGACTCCAAGATTCCTCTACACATCAAAGCTATTAAGGGTCTTGCCGTTAACTGTATAGTCCCTCCTCCCATCAACCTCGTAAAGTGCAACACCCCACACTTGCACAGTTTAGTCTAGTTTATTGTCACGTGTACTGAGGTACAGTGAAAAGCTGTTGTTGCGTGCTAACCAGTCAGCGGAAAGACATTACATGATTACAATCGAGACGTCCACAGTGTACAGATACATGATAAAGGGAATAACGTTTAGTGCTGGATAAAGTCCAGTAGAGTCTGATTAAAGATTGTCCGAGTGTCTCCATAGAAGTAGATGTGAGGTCAACACCGCTCTCTAGTTGGTGATACTATGGTCCACCTACTGAATATTGCAAAAGCACCCCAAGACAAGTCCACCAGAAGAGCTGTCGCAACAGAGCTAAGGACGCTTCGACGAACACCTGGAAAGGAAAGAAACCCTGAGCCCTTCGAGGTGGCTGAACTGGAGAAGGTCCTGCAGGGCCTGAAATGTGGAAAGGCAGCAGGTTATGATAACATCTCTCCAGAGTTCATGAAACACCTGGGCCCCCGAGCTCTAACCTGGCTGACCCAACTCTACACTAGGGCCATACAGACTAACTCCATCCCAAAGATATGGCGGACAGCAAAAGTCATTGCTATACCAAAACCTGGCAAAGACGAAAAACTACCAGCAAGCTACCGCCCAATCTCTCTACTCTGCGTCCCACTCAAAATCTTAGAACGCCTTATACTACAACGTATATCTCCAGGAGTAGAAGAGATTCTCAGTGTGGATCAGGCAGGTTTCCGCAAGGACCGCAGCACAGGAGAACAAGTTCTGGCCCTAACCACCTGCATTGAAAACGGCTTTGAGAACAAACTGAAGACCGGGGCAGTGTTCCTTGATCTCACCGCAGCCTATGACACTGTGTGGCACAAAGGCCTCCACCTAAAACTCACCAAAGCACTCCCTGCCTGGGCATCAGAAACCATCAAATCTCTGCTCTCCAACCGCAGGTTCAGAGTTCACCTTGGACAGAACAAGAGTGCATGGAGAATACAGAAGAATGGGCTCCCGCAAGGGTCAGTTTTAGCCCCAACCTTGTTCAACCTTTACACAAATGACCTACCCACCACCAAATCCCGCAAATTCATCTATGCAGATGACATCTGTTTGGCCTTCCAAGCACCAGATTTTGGTACATTGGAACAGGTGCTCAATGAAGACCTTGCTAAACTGGACGAGTACTGCAAAACCTGGCGCCTAAAACCAAGCCCAGCAAAAACGGTCTCTAGTGTGTTCCACCTCCATAATGCAGAAGCCACAAGAGAACCAAACATCTATCTGAGCAGGACCAAACTGAAGTATGCCCCCACTCCAACCTACCTCGGAGTGACCCTTGACAGGACCCTATCCTTCAAGGAACATCTTAAAAGAACAGCAGCTAAGGTGAAGTCCAGAAACAATCTCCTCAGTAAGCTTGCTGGCTCAAAGTGGGGGGCAGCAGCCCCCACACTGCGCATTTCAGCACTAGCCCTTGCTTTTTCTTCAGCCGAATATTGTGCCCCTGTTTGGTCCAGGTCATCCCACACACACCATGTGGATACCCAATTGAACTCAACAATGAGGATCATCACAGGAACAATCCGCTCAACACCACTCCCCTGGCTCCCTGTCCTATCCAACATAGCCCCTCCACACATCCGGCGAGTAGTCCTCACTCAAAGGATGCTCCAAAAGACCAAAAACTCCCCTCAACTGCCAATTCACATGGACATCTTCAACCCACCCACTGCTCGACTTCCATCTAGACGACCAATTTGGAAGAACCCACCACCAGCTGATTTCACCATCCAATCAGCTTGGAAAAGGGAATGGGAGTCCAAGGACGTCCCAAATAAACATCTGGTGTCAGACCCCACCCTACCGGTCCCTGGCACCAATCTCCCAAGGAAGCAGTGGACGACGCTGAATAGATTCAGGACTGGACATGGCCCCTGCTTGGCCAGCCTTCACAAATGGGGCAGCAGTCCAACCCCATGGTGTGCTTGTGGAGAGCAGCAAACAATGCAACACATCATTGAAGCATGCCCTCAACAAAGACTCAAAGGAGGACTTGTCACCCTTCATACAGCAGATCAAGAGGCAACTGCTTGGCTAAAGGACTTTGCATTCGCTAAATAAATAAATATGGTTCAGTTGCCTGATAACAGCTGGGATGAAACTGTCCCTGAATCTGGATGTGTGCGCTTTCACACTTCTGTACCTTTTGCCTGATGGGAGTGACTGGGGTCCTTGATTGGCTGGTCCTTGATGATGCTGCTGGCCTTGCCGAGGCAGCGTGAGGTGTAGATGGAGTCAATGGAAGGGAGGTTAGTTTGTGTGATGGTCTGGGCTGCGTCCACAATTCCCTGCAATTTCTTGTGGTCTTGGATGGAGCTGTTCCTCAACACAAGCATAAATACAGTCAAGCCCAGTTCAAGTGATTGGCACGGTGGCACAGTGGTAGAGAAGTGGCAGATGGAATATAGTGGAGCACAGTGTCGAGTCATGCATTTTGGTCGCAGGGATAAAGGCGTGGACTATTTTCCAAATGGGGAGAAAATCCAGAAATCGGAGGTGCAAAGGGATTTGGTGCAGGATTCCCAAAAAGTTAATCTGCAAGTCGAATCGGTAGTAAAGAAAGCAAACTCAATGCTAGCATTTTGTTTCAAGAGGGCTTGTATACAAAAACATGGGTGTAATGCTGAGGCTCTACAAGGCGCTGGTCAGGCCGCATTTGGAATATTGTGAACAATTTTGGGCCCCGTATCTGAGGAAGGGTGTGCCGGCTCTGGAGAGGGTCCAGAGGAGGTTTGCAAGAATGATCCCAGGAATGAGTGGGTTAACGTACAATGAGCGTTTGTCGGCACTGGGCCTGTACTCGCTGGAGTTTAGAAGGTTGAGAGGGGGACCTCATTGAAACGTACAGAATAGTGAAAGGCCTGGATAGAGTGGATGTGGAGAGGATGTTTCCACTAGTGGGGGAGTCTAGGACCAGAGGTCAGAGCCACAGAATAAAAGGACGTTCCTTTGGGAAGGAGATGAGGAGGAATTTCTTTAGTCAGAGGGTGGTGAATCTGTGGAATTTTACTTCGGAGTCACGTGAGTGACTACGTGAAGAACCCCGCCAGGACGCATGCGTGTCATATCGCTACACGCATTGCAACGAGTCACAGCAGGGGGAACAACGTTCCCCTTAGCGGCAGAATTTGAAACCCGGGAACAGCAGGTAAGGAGACTCTGCGTTCCTTCCACTTACCTTACAGGTGGAGACATGGACCAGATCCACGAAGGCTGCGAAAAAGCTGGCGGGGGAGAACCGCGGAGTTGCGGGCAGCCGGCAGCAGCAGCCAACGGCACGCCAATCTCCCGAAATGGGAACAGCTGTGCCCGACTTCGCTCCCGCACCGGCCATGGCCGGGCGGTAGAGCGAAGCAAAAAACTAACAGAGTCGTTGACTCCGATGAGTCCGACTCTGAATAGCCGCGAGCGGCCAGTGCCCGTGCGCATTGGAGCCGGTTGGAGCGGCTTCAGGAGCAGCCGCGAGCGGCCAGTACCCGTGCGCATTGGAGCCGGTTGGAGCGGCTGGGAGCGGGGAACAAAAGCAGCCGCGAGCAGCCAGTGCCCGTGAGCATTAGAGCCGGTTGGAGCGGCTGCAGGAACTGGAGCAGGAGCGACTTCAGGAGCAGCCGCGATGGCCAGTGCCCGTGAGCATTAGAGCCGGTTGGAGCGGCTGCAGGAACTGGAGCAGCCGCGAGTGGCCAGTGCCCGAGAGCATTGGAGCCGGTTGGAGCGGCTGTTGGAGCAAATACTCCAAAGTGACAGGCTCCGGGAGATGGAGACTAGTCACAGTGGGCAGCTAGTAAGTCCTACAGCAGTACCTCTTGTAGGGCTGCACAGTGTTTCTCCCTCATCAGAGGGGAGTACAAGGGGTCAATTCTGGGCTGACCCTGAAGAGGGATGTGCAGAACATACTCCTAGTGCACATGGGGTGCAAGAAAACCTATTGGATATGGTGTCCCAGTTTATTCAACCCGACCAAACTGGCCAAAACCTGGAACCTAAAATAGCTGCAAGTATCGACTACTTGTCATTCACCCAGCTATAAGGACAGGCATTATTGGACACCACAGCAAGACACTTACCACCAGGGAACTGCAAAACACTGAATGTTCCCAGTGTCAACCAGTGTATTTGAAAACATGTCGGAGCCTCAATCAGAGCCAGGGACTTGAAACTACAGAAAGTTCTGAAAGTCCTAACAGCAGGAATTACGGTTTTCGCCTGCACAATAAACAAAAAAGACATGACACAAGATCACCAGGATGCACTGGCTTTATTTTGCAACTACCAATACGAGTAAACAGCATTAGGAAGAAGTGCCATCCAACCGGCTTTAGACCCTAATTTACAGGCCTATGCAAACCACCAATATTACTATTTGGAGGCAACTTATCAAAACAGGTAAAAGAACTTGACGAAGAGGGTAAAACCCTGGGGCTCATTAAAGCAACGTCTAAAAACTACTTCGGCCAGGGAAAAAGCACCCCAGTCGGCCAAGACAAACTGGTGAAAGCTCAAAGGCCAGGAACACTCAACATCGGTCTTTTTAGGCCATGGCCCAGACCGGCCTTCCTGGGGAATGCGCTAACCCTCAACACCGACCCAACTACAGATCCAGACACCAGCGCCTCAACGTCCACGGAGGATGCCGAAAAAGTAACAAACCTACCAATAGTAACCATGGAGGTAGGTGGGTCTGGTTCCTTACGAGGTTGGTGGAAGATTACAATTCTATCTGGATGCATGGAATAAATTAACTACCGACACTTATATTTTCAGAAGTATAGGGTTATATCCTGGTGGCGGCGCGACTCGTTGCAGCGGCTCCTACAGCCTGTCTATCTTTTTTTTATTTTTTGTCTAGTTAAATGTAGTGTTTGGTGTTTTTTAATACTGGTTTTTAAATGTGTATATGTGGGGGGCGGGGGGGGGGGGAAGGGGGAAACTGTTTGAAATCTCTTCCCTGTCTGGGAGACCCAACCTTTTCCCTGTCGGGTCTCCGTTGTCGTTGGGGCCTAGCACCGTGGAGCGGCCTCCAACCTGAACGACCCGGGGGCTCAGGAGACTGCGGAGGTGTGGACTACTCACCATCGTGGGGCTGGCCGGCCTCGGAACGTGGGGAGCGGTGGTGACTCGCTGCTGCGACTCGACTCCTGGGGCTCGGAGGCTCCAGCAACGCAGCCGCAGGTCCGGTGGACTGGGACATCGGGAGCTCGCGGGTCCGGGGGGAGAGAGAGACCGCTTCCCGGAGCTCCCGCAACGCGACTTCTCCAGCCCGTGTCGCGGGGTTTGGAACGACCTGGAGCGGGGAAGTACATCACCCGGCACGGCTTCGTGGCCGTGGGACATTACAGCGCCCGCTGGGGGCTCCAACTTCGAGACTTCTAGACCGGGAGCGGGGCCGTAAATCGCCCGGCACGGCCTAAAATGGCCATGGGACTTATCATCGCCCGCCTGGGGCTTGGACATCGGGAGAGACATGGAGAGCAGGGGAGAGAAAAGACTTTTGCCTTCCATCACAGTGGGTTCACTGTGATGGATGTTTGTGTGAACTTAATTGTGTGTATGTCTGTAGGACATTGTTTTTGTTTGTATGGCTGTGGAAACAAAATTTCGTTTGAGTCTCACTGGGGCTCAAATGACAATAAATTTGTATTGTATTGTACCATAGAATTTATACAAAAACATAATCCTCCAGTTCAGCATGTACCGAACCGAATGTTCGTGCTTACAGGCAAAGAAAAATCAAAAGCGCATGCTGAACTACATTGGCCATATAAAAAAGTAGCAATGGAGGAAACCCAACACGAATCACAGGAATTCGTGTCCAAAATCTTTATCATAAACAAGATGGTGGTTGCCGCATCATCATAGATTTGACTACTTTGAATACTTTCGTACTATATATTCATTACTAGATGGAAACCTTTGTTACTGCTAAGAAATTGATTTCCTAGGTTACTACATGGCAAGCATCGTTTAAAAGATGCTTACTATACAGTACCCATTAGAGGTGACCACAGATGTTATTTAACACAATGGATCATCTGGGGTTCACTCTTAACACAGTTCACATGTCAGTGACTTTGCCGAAAGAAAAGGTTACAGCCTTCATGGAGGCTTGCAGCAAAATCATTGACATCACAAAACCATCCATCAGACTGGTAGCAAGAATAATTGGCATTATAGTGGCTGCGTTTCCAGCCACACAAATCGGACCTTTACATTATCAAAAATTACAGAGGGCTAAAATACGAGCACTCAAAAATTATGGCGGTCATTTTGACAGACCAATGAAGCTACCAACAGAGGCCATAATGGAACTAAAATGGTGGAAAGATAACATTAGGCATTGTTCCAATCCAAACATTATCAGCTACCCGTCTATGGAACTACAAACTGATGCCAGTGCACTTGGATGGGGTGCTACCAATTCCATCTCCAGCTGTAGGGGAGATGGAATGCACAGGAGGCATCATTATTACAAACACTGTGCATAAACTACCTGGGAATGTTAAGTGCATTCCATAGGCTTAAGTCATATTGTTCTGGGTTATATCACCAGCATGTTAGACTACAAATTGACAACACCACCGTGGTAGCATATATCAATCATATGGGTGGAAATAAATCGACATTATGTGACAATCTGGCCAACACAATTTGGCAATGGTGTATCCAGAGAGAGATATTTGGATATCAGCTACCTACTTACCAGGTAAACTAAATTTAGTGGCAGACAACAGGTCACGCAAATTCAATTGAAACACTGAATGGATGTTGGATGAAAATGTATTTGCTGAAATTACAGCACGGTATGGAACACCAGATATCGACCTATTCGCATCCAGGCTCACACCAGCTATCGAATTATGTTCATGGGAACCAGAACCTGGGGCAGTGGCAACAGATGCATTTTCGCTGCATTGGGGGATTGTTTATTTATGCATTCCCTCCTTTCTGCCTCATCAGTCGGGTATTTAGGAATATACAGCAAGACTCTGCGTCTGGTATTTTGATAGTACCCGATTGGCCTACTCAACCATGGGCCCCGGTGATACTCGACATGGTTTTAGAACCATGCATCACCATCCATCATAGACCTAATTTACTGGTTCATCCCGCAACAAGGGGAAGTTACCCATGTCATAATTATATAAACCTATTAATTTATAGAGTTGAAAGCACCTCTACTACACCTGGGACTGACGGACCGAACAGTGGATATTATTTCAGCGGCCCACAGACAGTCCACCAAAAAACAGTACTTGGTGTCATCAAGAAATGGGAAGTACGGTCACAACAATAAACATCACCCACAGATCTATGAACATCACGCCTGTTCTGCAATTCCTGGCAAGCCTCCATTACGATGAGAGGCTCAGTCAAAGTGCCATCGACTGTGCCAGAAGTGCTCTGTCAACATACCTGTGGCAAGGAACAGAGCGGCATTCTGTTGGGACACACCCTGGTAACCAAACTCATGAGGGGCATTTTTAATGTTAATCCCCCAAGAACCAGGTACTCCCAAATATGGGATGTGAGCATTGTACTGACCATGTTAAGAAACTGGTCTCCAGCTACAGCTCAGTCCCTACAGAAACTGACTATGAAAACAGTCATGCTGATGGCCTTGGTCACGGCACATAGGGTCCAGTCACTACAGAAACAAAGGCTGGACAACATGATTATTTCATCTGGAAATTTAACTTTTCACATCAATGAATTAGTCAAACAAAACAGACAGGGGTCAGCAGGCCTAAAAACAGAATTCAGGGCCTACCCGACAGATGATCATCTCTGTATTGTAACACACTTATATGGAGTATACTAAGATCATCAGAGGGAAAGAATTGTCACTTTTAATCAGCTACAAACAGCCACTCAAAACAGTGACAGTCCAGACCATCTCTAGATGGCTAAAACAGGTCCTAATAAAGGCTGGAGTAGACACTAGCATTTTTAAATCTCACTCCACCAGGGCTGCAGCTACATCGGCAGCTATGAAGTTGGATGTTCCTATGGACCAAATCCTCAAGACAGCAGGATGGTCAACGGAGAAAACTTTCCAACGATTTTATAACAAACCAGTCATTGAACCTGGAACATTTGCAGAAACAATTTTAAGTTCTGTAATATAATTTACCCCATAAATAGGGGCTATAATTTGGTGTTAATATATTTATCGTTGGGTTTTCAATATCGTATTGATGTCTAATGATGTTAACACTATTCTCCCCATAATCAAGGCAGATGTGATGCATGGACTCGTTTCCACGGCATGAAATCACAGAGCTTTAAAATCTTCGCGTAGTCACTCGCGTGACTCCGAAGTAAAATAGTAAGATTAAACGAGAACTTACCAGTTTGAAGTTTGATCGTTATTTTATGAGGAGTACGTTGAGGGATAACGTGCCCTCCGCTCCCACCCTTGATCATATACTTAACTGGTATCGTCTTCTCTAATCTTACTATGTTTAGTCATTACAGTTATCTGTGATTTCACACCGCTGCTTTGAAGAATGACACGCATGCGTCCTGGCAGGGTTCTTCACGTAATCCCTCAACGTTACTCCTCATAAAATAACGATCAAACTTCAAACTGGTAAATTCTCGTTTAATCTTACTATTCCTTCCCACAGATGGTTTTGGAGGCCAAGTCAATGGGTATTTTTAAGGCAGAGATAGATAGATTCTTGTCAGGGGTTATGGGGAGAAGACAGGAGAATGAGGTTAGGAGGGAGAGATAGATCAGCCATGATTGAATGGTGGAGTAGATTTGATGGGCCGAATGTCCTAATGTTACTCCTATCACTTATGACCATATGACTTTTTGCCATACAGTGTCAGAGACCTGGGTTCGATGCTGACTACGGGTGCTGTCTGTACGGAGTTTGTACGTTCTCCCCGTGACTGGACTTGATGGGCCGAAGGGCCTGCTTGCACATTATATCTCTAAAGTCCAAAGTAAAATGCAATGATCCAGTACAAGTTGTCTATTGTGCCCGTGCATCATTATTCTGTGTTGTTTAGTTTAGTTTAGAGATACAGCGCAGAAACAGGCCATTCGGCCCATCGACTCTGTGCCAACCAGCGATCCCTGCACACTAACACTATCCTACACACACCAGGGACATTTACCGAAGCCAATTAACCTGCAAACCTGCACGTCTTTGGAGTGTGGGAGGAAACTGGAGCACCCGGAGAAAACCCACGCGGTCACAGGGAGAAGGTACAAACTCCGTACAGACAGCACCCGCAGTCGGGATGGAACCCGGGTCTCTGCTGTGAGGCAGCAGCTCTACCCGCTGCACCACCGCGCCACCCCGATGTAAACCTTTTTTTGATGTAATTTAAGCTTCTAAATCTATTGGAAATATTTAGGAAGGAACTGTAGATGCTGGTTTACACCGAAGACAGACACAAAATGCTGGAGTAACTCAACGGGACGGGCAGCATCTCTGGAGAGAAGGAATGGGTGACGTTTCAGGTCGAGACCCTTCTTCCGACAGGGAGTCAGGGGAGAGGGAATCTGGAGATATGGAAGGGTAAAGTGTGAAAATGAGAGATCAAAGCAAACAATGATAAGCAAACGTAGAATGGTTCAATGTTGGCCGCGGAGAAGATGACAATGAGGCCCTCAAAACAAAGCTCCCTGACTCAGTCTGAAGAAGTCTTTTTGGAAATGGTTGTTTGATTGTATAATCTTGCACTGAAAACTTAGCTCAAAGTAAATCATAAAGTAGCCTGCGAGCTGTAAGCAGTTTGATTCAGTGTTTCCAATGCAGACGAGTTCTGTTTGATTCAGCTGCAACTCACTACAAATCCTGTTGTTACTGGACAACCTCATTTTATCTCATTCATGCTCTAGAACCCATTGGAAGCATTCACTTAGAGTCATAGAGTGATACAGTGTGGAAACAGGCCCTTCAGCCCAACTTGCCCACACCGGCCAACATGTCCCAGCTACACTAGTCATAGAGTGATACAGTGTGGAAACAGGCCCTTCAGCCCAACTTGCCCATACTGGCCAACCCGTCCCATCTACACTAGTCATAGAGTGATACAGTGTGGAAACAGGCCCTTCAGCCCAACTTGCCCACACCGCCCAACATGTCCCAGCTACACTAGTCCCACCTGCCTGCGCCTGGTCCATATCCCTCCAAACCTGTCTTATCCATGTACCTATCTAACTGTTTCTTAAACGTTGGGATAGTCCCAGCCTCAACTACCTCCTCTGGCAGCTCGTTCCATACACCCACCATCCTTTGTGTGAAAAAGTTACCCCTCGGATTCCTATTTAATCTTTTCCCTTCACCTTAAACCTATGTCCTCTGGTCCTCGATTCCCCTACTCTGGGCAAGAGACTCTGTGCATCTACCCGATCTATTCCTCTCATGATTTTGTACACCTCTATAAGATCACCCCTCATCCTCCTGTGCTCCAAGGAATAGAGACCCAGCCTACTCAACCTCTCCCTATAGCTCACACCCTCTAGTCGTTGGCAACATCCTGGTAAATCTTTTCTGAACCCTTTCAAGCATCGAGCCGATGTATTCCTCTCATGATTTTATATTTGATTGTGACACCTCATGACCATTTTGTCTGTGAAGTAAAATTGTATTCATATGAAGAGTTAACAAAATATTATTTGAGTGTTATGCTTGTGTATTGCTGTGAGGTAGAGTGAAAGACGAGAAGGTGGTTGCGAAGTGGCGACTGTGACAAAAAGAGACTGCAGATCAAAGGGGGAGACATGTCAGAGAGTACAGAAAGTGCCAGTGCTGAAGCAGCCCAACTCCAGGTGCCTTGATGTGGTGGCTCGACGGCCTTGATGTTTGTTTCAGTACATCAGCTGTCAGCCCGACAAATGTCACAACAAACAGAAGCAGTGTATGACAGCTCTGGCAGCAGGGCGAACATCTTAATATCGTGCCGAGGCTGCACGCCACGGCACAGTGTCATTTGCCTATCCGTCTAGGTAGACTGGAGAAACTCAGCAGGCGAGGCAGCATCTATGCAGCGATGGAATAGGTGATGTTTCGGGTCGAGACCCTTCTTCAGACTGATCCTTTCAGTTTACTTTAGAGATACAGCGCGGAAACAGGCCCTTCGGCCCACCGAGTCCGTGCCGACCAGCGATCCCTGCACACTAACACTCTCCTACACCCACTAGGGACAATTTACAGGTTGCCACCTTTACTGAGCTACGAACTTGGAGCAAAGAGGTCCTTCTGCAGTTGTACAGAGCCCTAGTGAGTATTGTGTGCAGTTTTGGTCTCCAAATTTGAGGAAAGACATCATTGCTAATGAGGGGTAAGCCATTTAGAACAGAGACGAGGAAACACATTTTCTCACAGAGAATTGTGAGGTTCTCTGGATGCTTTCAAGAGAGAGCTAGATAGGGCTCTTAAAGATAGCGGAGTCGGGTGATATGGGGAGAAGGCAGGAACTGGGTACTGATTGGGGATGATCAGCCATGATCAACCTTGAATTGCGGTGCAGGCTCGAAGGGCCGAGTGGCCTCCTCCTGCACCTATTGTCTATTGACTCTCTGCAGTCTCTGTCCGTCAGAGAGGCGGCCCCACTCGCACGAGGATGTCCACACAGAACCATGTCCCCGCAAACACCGCACTCACGGCTCTCCCACCGAGTCCCCACCCAGTGCAGCCAGCACCCACATCTTGTGTAAGGTGAGAGGGGAAAGTCTAATGGAGATGTGCGGGACATTGTATTCACACAGAGGGTGGTGGGTGCGTGGAACGCGCTGCCAGGGGTGGGGGTGGAGGCAGATACGATAGTGGTGTTGAAGAGGCTTTTGGATCGGCACGTGGATATGCAGGCAATGACAATAGACAATAGGTGCAGGAGTTGGCTACGAGGGACGCGATATGGAAAAACATTGCCTCTCCGTGGAGGAGGCGACCAAAAGTGGTTCCCCCCCCCCCCCCCCCCCCCACACAGGATACACTGAGAGACACGTAAACAAACATTTAGACACATCAAAAAAACATTAAGTAAAAATAACGAACAATCTGCTGGCGGGGCAGGCGACTTGCAGCGCAGCGCCCCCCACCGACCCCCCAGCGCCCCCCCACCGACCCCCCAGCGCCCCCCACCGACCCCCCAGCGCCCCCCACCGACCAGGGTGAGAGGGGAACGGAGCTGAGAGCTACTGTTGTCACTCACAGGGTGGTGGGTGTATGGAACAAGCTGCCAGAGGAGGTAGTTGAGGCAGGGACAGTAACGACACTTAGATAGGTGCGTTGAGAGGAAGTGTACAGCAGGATGTGGGCCGAACCCCGGCGAATGGTCGGCACGGACGAGTCGGGCCGAAGGGCCTGTTGCCGTGCCGTGTGTGATTATGATAACTCACCGAAACTTGGTGAGGTCACTTGGAAACAAGAACATTTTGTTTTCCCCACCTGCCCGCTTGTGGTTTGCAAAAACACTCACACAAAGGAAATATTCAAAGCAGGACAATCATGGAAAACGATAGACTGGGCTAACGTCACCCAGTGGGGAACACCGACACATTAGTATGGAATGGAATGGTATGTTGTCCTTCATAGCAAAAGGATTTGAGTATAGGAGCAGGGTGGTTCTACTGCAGTTGTACAGGGTCTTGGTGAGACCACACCTGGAGTATTGCGTACAGTTTTGGTCTCCTAATCTGAGGAAAGACATTCTTGCCATAGAGGGAGTACAGAGAAGGTTCACCAGACTGATTCCTTGGATGTCAGGACTTTCATATGAAGAAAGTCTGGATAGACTCGGCTTGTACTCGCTAGAATTTAGAAGATTGAGGGGGGATCTTATAGAAACTTACAAAATTCTTAAGGGGTTGGACAGGCTAGATGCAGGAAGATTGTTCCTGATGTTGGGGAAGTCCAGAACTAGGGGTCACAGTTTAAGGATAAGGGGGAAGTCTTTTAGGACCGAGATGAGAATTTTGTTTTCACACAGAGAGTGGTGAATCTGTGGAATTCTCTGCCACAGAAGGTAGTTGAGGCCACAGTTAATTGGCTATATTTAAGAGGGAGTTAGATGTGGCCCTTGTGGCTAAAGGGATCAGGGGGTATGGAGAGAAGGCAGGTACAGGATACTGAGTTGGATGATCAGCCATGATCATATTGAATGGCGGTGCAGGCTCGAAGGGCCGAATGGCCTAATCCTGCACCTATTTTCTATGTTTCTATTAGAGCTGCAATTAGTCAAATGTACAGGTTTGATTCCAACACCCGGCAGCTGAGAAAATGCCCATTCCATCACAGGTACTGTCCTCCCCAACATCGAAGGTCCATCACAGGAACTGACCTCCCCACCATCGAAGGCATCTACAGGAGGCGCTACCTCAAAAAAGCAGCCAGCATCATCAGAGACCCACACCACCCTGGCCACGCTCTCATCTCGCTGCTACCATCGGGAAGAAGGTACAGGAGCCTGAAAACCGGGACCTCCAGGTTCAAGAACAGCTTCTTCCCAGCAACCATCAGGCTCTTGAGCACCGCAAACTCCAAACACGCTCTGAACTGCATGGACCTGGGAGCATTGGTTTTGTCTTTTTGTGCTATTATTGTTTGATTTTTCTGTGTACGTGCGTGCGTATATACATGTGCAGGAAAGAACTGCAGATGCTGCTTTAAACCGAAGGTAGACACAAAATGCTCAGCGGGTCAAGCAGCATCTCTGGAGAGAAGGAATGGAAAACGTTTCAGGTCAAGACCCTTCTTCACACTCATCTCAGGGGAGAAGAAGATATATAGATAAAGAAGTGTGTATATGTAAATATGTGTGTGAGTGTGTGTGTGTGTGTGTGTGTGTGTGTGTGTGTGTGAGTGTGTGTGTGTTTTTGTGTGTGTGTGTGTGTGTGTGTGTGAGTGTGTGAGTGTGTGTGGGGTGTGTGCGTGGGTTTGTGTGTTGTGGTTGTGTGTGTGTTTTGTGTGTTGGTGTGAGTGTGTGGTGTTGTGAGTGTGTGTGTGTGAGTGTTGAGTGTGTGGTGTGAGTGTGTTTGAGTGTGTGAGTGAGTTTGTGTGTGAGTGCGTGTGTGAGTGTGTATGAGTGTGTGGTGTGTTGTGTGTGTGTGAGTGTGTGGTGAGTGTGTGTGTGAGTTGTGATGTGTTTGTGTAGTGTGAGTGTTGTGTGTTGTGTGTGTGAGTGTTTGTGATAGTGTGAGTGAGTGTGTGTGTTAGTGTGTGTGTGGTGTGTGTTTGGGTGTTATTGTGTGTTTGTTTGTTGTTTGTTTGTGTGTGTGGTTGTTTGTTTGTTTGTGTGTGTGTGTTTGTGTTGTGTGGTGTGTGTGTGTGTGTGTGTGTGTGTGTGTGTGTGTGTGTGTGTGTGTGTGTGTGTGTGTGTGTATATGTGAGTATGTGAGTATATACGTATTCTATTTGGAAGGTACACAAAATTGCTGGAGGAACTCAGCGGGTGCAGCAGCATCTATGGAGCGAAGGAAATAGGCGACGTTTCGGGCCGAAACCCTTCTTCAGACTGGGGGGGAGAAGGAAGGAAAAAGGGAGGAGGAGGAGCCCGAGGGCGGGGGGATGGGAGGAGACAGCTCGAGGGTTAAGGAAGGGGAGGAGACAGCAAGGGCTAGCAAAACTGGGAGAATTCAACGTTCTCTGCTTGTTCGTGCCCCACCGAACTCATCTCCACATACCTTGACTCCATCCTATCCCCCTTGGTCAAATCCCTCCCCACCTATGTTCTAGACACCTCAGACACTCTCCGCCGCCTCCACGCATTCCACTCTCTGGGCCCTCACCCCCTCATCTTCACCATGGATGTCCGGTCACTCTACACCTCCATCCCCCACCAGGATGGCCTCGGAGCCCTCCGGTTCTTCCTCGACCAGAGGAGCAACCTATACCCAGCCACTGACACCCTCCTCCGCCTAGCGGAGTTGGTCCTCACCCTCAACAACTTTACATTTGACTCCTCCCATTTCCTCCAATACAAGGTGTAGCTATGGGCACACGCATGGGCCCCAGCTACGCCTGCCTCTTTGTCGGGTACGTTGAACAATCCTTGTTCAATACGTACCAGGGCCCCATCCCCGACCTCTACCTCCGTTACATTGACGACTGCTTTGGTGCCACCTCCTGCACCCACACACAACTGAATGACTTCATCCACTTCACCACCAACTTCCATCCGGCACTCCAATACACCTGGACGATTTCCGACACTTCCCTACCATTCCTTGACCTCACCACCTCCATCGCAGGGGACAGACTTCTGACCGACATACACTACAAACCAACTGACTCACATGGCTATCTGGACTACACGTCTTCCCACCCTGCCCCCTGTAAAGACTCCATCCCCTACTCCCAATTCCTCCGCCTACGCCGCATCTGTTCCCAGGATGAGACGTTCCACACCAGGGCATCGGAAATGTCCTCGCTCTTCAGGGAACGGGGATTCCCCTCCACCACCATAGATGAGGCTCGCACTAGGGTCTCATCCATACCCCGCAACACTGCTCTCTCTCCCCATCCCTGCACTCGCAACAAGGGCAGAGTCCCTCTGGTCCTCACCTTTCACCCCACCAGCCGGCAAATACAACACATAATCCTTCGCCATTTCCACCACCTCCAACGTGACCCCACCACTCGCCACATCTTCCCATCTCCCCCCATGTCTGCCTTCCGCAAAGACCGCTCCCTCCGCAACTCCCTCGTCAATTCTTCCCTTCCCTCCCGCACCACCCCCTCCCCGGGCACTTTCCGTTGCAACCGCAAGAAATGCAACACCTGTCCCTTCACCTCCCCCCTCGACTCCATTCAAGGACCCAAGCAGTCGTTCCAGGTGCGACAAAGGTTCACCTGTATCTCCTCCAACCTCATCTACTGCATCCGCTGCTCTAGATGTCAGCTGATTTACATCGGGGAGACTAAGCGGAGGTTGGGCGATCGTTTCGCCGAACACCTCCGCTCAGTCCGCAATAACCTACCTGAACTCCCGGTGGCTCAGCACTTCAACTCCCCCTCCCATTCCCATTCCGACCTCTCTGTCCTGGGTCTCCTCCATTGCCAGAGTGAGCAACACCGGAAATTGGAGGAACAGCACCTCATATTCCGCCTGGGTTGCTTGCATCCGGATGGCATGAACGTTGAATTCTCCCAGTTTTGCTAGCCCTTGCTGTCTCCTCCCCTTCCTTAATCCTCGAGCTGTCTCCTCCCATCCCCCCGCCCTCGGGCTCCTCCTCCTCCCTTTTTCCTTCCTTCTCCCCCCCACCCCCCATCAGTCTGAAGAAGGGTTTCGGCCCGAAACGTCGCCTATTTCCTTCGCTCCATAGATGCTGCTGCACCCGCTGAGTTTCTCCAGCATTTTTGTGTGCCTTCGATCTTCCAGCATCTGCAGTTCCTTCTTGAACACTATGTTCACATATTGTGTTGTGCTGCAGCAAGTGAGAATTTCATTGTTCTATCTGGGACACATGACAATAAAACACTCTTGAATCTTGAAAACCAACTATGACTCATTCACTTCCCTGGTTCCAAAACAACTGATGGTGGACAAGGAGAGACAGCCTTGTACAAATGCAGACGGAGCCACACTCAGTGTCGGGTGATCTTCAGGCTGTGGCACTCTTGGTCTCTTCATTTCTGTCAAAGGAACGTGTCATAGAGTCGTACAGCATGGAAACAGGCCGCTCGGCCCAACTTGCCCACGCGGACCAACATGCCCCGTCTACACTGCCTGTGTTTGGCCCACAACCGTCTCAACCTGTAATATTCATCAACCTGTCCAAAGGTTTTTTGAATGTTGACATATTGTTTTTCTCACAGAGTGGCGAGCTTGTGGAATTCTCTGCCTCAGAGGGCAGTGGAGGCAGGTTCTCTGGATACTTTCAAGAGAGAGCTAGATAGGGCTCTTAAAAATAGCGGAGTCAATGGATATGGGGAGAAGGCAGGAACGGTGTACTGATTGGGGATGATCAGCCATGATCACATTGAATGGTGGTGCTGGCTCGAAGGGCCGAATGGCCTACTCCTGCACCTATTGTCTATTGTCTATTGAGACCATTCAGTTTCCATCAGTCTGGAGAAGGGTCTGACCCAAATCGTGTCTGTCCATTCCCTCCACAGATGCTACCTGGCCCGCTGAGTTCCTCCAGCACTTTGTGTTTTGCTCAAGGTACCAGCACCTGCAGTTCCTTGCGTGTCTCTATATATCCACACGTGGCAATTACTGGGTTCCTGCTGACTCCGGTCAATAACCATATAACCATATAACCATATAACAATTACAGCACGGAAACAGGCCATCTCGACCCTTCTAGTCCGTGCCGAACACGTATTCTCCCCTAGTCCCATATACCTGCGCTCAGACCATAACCCTCCATTCCTTCCCATCCATATAACTATGCAATTTATTTTTAAATGATAAAAACGAACCTGCCTCCACCACCTTCACTGGAAGCTCATTCCACACAGCCACCACTCTCTGAGTAAAGAAGTTCCCCCTCATGTTACCCCTAAACTTCAGTCCCTTAATTCTCAAGTCATGTCCCCTTGTTTGAAACTTCCCTACTCTCAGTGGGAAAAGCTTTTCCACGTCAACTCTGTCTATCCCTCTCATCATTTTAAAAACCTCTATCAAGTCCCCCCTTAACCTTCTGCGCTCCAAAGAATAAAGCCCTAACTTGTTCAACCTTTCTCTGTAACTTAGTTGCTGAAACCCAGGCAACATTCTAGTAAATCTCCTCTGTACTCTCTCTATTTTGTTGACATCCTTCCTATAATTAGGCGACCAAAATTGTACACCATACTCCAGAATTGGCCTCACCAATGCCTTGTACAATTTTAACATTACATCCCAACTTCTATACTCAATGCTCTGATTTATAAAGGCCAGCACACCAAAAGCTTTCTTTACCACCCTATCTACATGAGATTCCACTTTCAGGGAACTGTGCACAGTTATTCCCAGATCCCTCTGTTCACCTACATTCTTCAATTCCCTACCATTTACCATGTACGTCCTATTTTGATTTGTCCTGCCAAGGCAGGAGACTCTCGAGTCCTGGCAACATCCTCATAAATCATCTCCGCATTCTTTCCACCTTAGTCACGTTATGTATTTCGTTATCAATGTGTACCAATAACGGGACAATCAGACTCATACTTGATGCAGCTTTACAGCCCCATAAACACAAGAACACACTGATAATAATACAATCAATAATGATCAATAAAACTGGGACGTACAGTCAGTGACTCAGTCACGGAGTCAGCCATACAGCGTGGAAACAGGCCCTTCTCCCAACTTGCCCACACTTGCCAACATGTCCCAGCTACACTAGTCCCACCTGCCTGCATTTGGCCCATATCCCTCCAAACCTGTCCTATCCATGTACCTGGGGGGATCACTATAATGCAACACCTGTCCCTTCACCTCCCCCCTCGACTCCATCCAAGGTCCCAAGCAGTCGTTCCAGGTGCGACAAAGGTTCACCTGTATCTCCTCCAACCTCATCTACTGCATCCGCTGCTCTAGATGTCAGCTGATTTACATCGGTGAGACCAAGCGTAGGTTGGGCGATCGTTTCGCCGAACACCTCCACTCAGTCCGCAATAACCTACCTGACCTCCCGGTGGCTCAGCACTTCAACTCCCCCTCCCATTCCCAATCCGACCTCTCTGTCCTGGGTCTCCTCCATTGCCAGAGTGAGCAACAGCGGAAATTGGAGGAACAGCACCTCATATTCCGTCTGGGGACCTTGCGTCCTTATGGCATTAACATAGAATTCTCCCAATTTTGCTAGCCCTTGCTGTCTCCTCCCCTTCCTTAACCCTCTAGTTGTCTCCTCCCACCCTCCCATCCGCCCGCCCTCGGGCTCCTCCTCCTCCTCCCCTTTTCCTTCTTTCTTTCCCCCACCCCCCATCAGTCTGAAGAAGGGTTTCGGCCCGGTACGTCGCCTATTTCCTTCGCTCCATAGATGCTGCTGCACCCGCTGAGTTTCCCCAGCAATTTTGTGTACCTATCCATGTACCTGTCCTTTCGAAGTAACTCTGGAGTTTAGAAGGATGAGAGGATATCTCATTGAAACATACAAGATTGTTAAGGGCTTGGACACACTAGAGGCAGGAAACATGTTCCCGATGTTGGGGGAGTCCAGAACCAGGGGCCACAGTTTAAGAATAAGGAGTAAGCCATTTAGAACGGAGACAAGGAAACACTTTTTCTCACTTTTTCTAAACTCCATTGTGTACAAGCCCAGCCGCTCCATTCTCTCAGCATATGGCAGTCCCGCCATCCCGGGAATTAACCTTGTAAACCTACGCTGCACTCCCTCAATAGCAAGAATGTCCTTCCTCAAATTAGGGGACCAAAACTGCACACAATACTCCAGGTGTGGTCTCACTAGGGCCTTGTACAACTGCAGAAGGACCTCTTTGCTCCTATATTCGATTCCTCTTGTTATAAAGGCCAACATGCCATTCGCTTTCTTCACTGCCTGCTGTATCTGCATGCTTACTTTCATAGACCGATGTACAAGGACCCCCAGATCCCGTTGTACTTCCCCTTTTCCCAACTCGATGCCAAGTTGTCTTGATGTTTCAGATACCCCAAAGATGATTAATAAGGGCTCTGGGTTTGATGGGATGCCAAGAATGTCTGAGATATCCTTAAATCGATCAGACCAGAAAGAGGTGTGTTTAGGGCACGATACAGAGTTATGAAAAAGAGTAGCATCTGAGGAGCGACATTTCTCACAAGAAGGAGAAACATTTGGATATATACTGGAGGTAGACAAAAATGCTGGAGAAACTCAGCGGGTGAGGCAGCATCTATGGAGCGAAGGAAATAGGCGACGCTTCGGGCCAAAGCGTCGCCTATTTCCTTCGCTCCATAGATGCTGCCTCACCCGCTGAGTTTCTCCAGCATTTTTGTCTACCTTCGATTTTCCAGCATCTGCAGTTCCTTCTTAAACAAACTGGATGTGTACTGTGTATTTTTGCCTTGGAGTAGTGAAGTCTATGTATAATTTTGAACTATATGAGGCAGTGTCTAGCTTTGTTTGAGCACCTATGTATGTTTGAGGCTTTCCTCCATATTTCATCTGGTATTTGCACATTTATGTATTTTTCCCAATTGATCGTATACTTGCTAGAGGATGGAGAGGTTATTGATCGAAGGACATCATACATACAGGAGATGAGTTTGACGTATATGGTGATGTTTAAAGGCAGTCGTCTATTTGAGACTCCCTCTCAACTTCAAATCCCGACAGATGCTTTCATATATAATCCCTGATTTGCAAATATCTGAAGAAGGTACTATTTTTTTTTTAATACAAAATGCTTTTATTCAGAACAAACAAAAATACAAAGTAGTAACATGATCAAGGAATGCCTATATTGGCATTTTACAAAGTAAGTTATCAGATTAAAATATTAACATTTTTATCCTGCGGTGACCGGCGTACACGGACGGCCTCCAGGGTCCCCGTGGTCACCGCGTGTGTGTTCCCTCTCCCGGGACGCGCGGGCACGGATGTAACCCCGGAAAAGAAGGGGCAAGTAGTTATTATTTGGGAGTTCAAATTTCTTTCGTGGCTGTGTAAAGGTGGCAAACGTACCATCGATATATAGGTCTCTGACACTGTGGATTCCTAATTCACTCCATGAAGAGAAAGCCTCGTGTAAAATAAATGGGCAAAGCGAGTGATTTAAGTTTTATTTCAAAATGGGTTCTGATTTGCTTCCATATACAAATCAAATTGTGTCCAACTGTTTCTTAAAGGTTGGGATAGTCCCAGCCTCAACTACCTCCTCCGGCAGCTCGTTCCATACACCCACTGTGTGAAAAAGTTACCCCTCAGGTTCCTCAGGTACACCCCTCTCCCCTCACCTGTCTTCACCTATTACCTGCCAAGGTTTGTCCTGCCCTTCCTCTCATCCAGCTTCACTTCCCCCCCCCCCCCTACGATCAAGCTGGCGCGAAACGTTACCTATCCATGTTCTCCACAGATGCTGCCTGACCCGCTGAGTTACTCCAGCACTCTGTGAAACGTCACCTATCCATGTTCTCCACAGATGCTGCCTGACCCGCTGAGTTACTCCAGCACTCTGTGAAACGTCACCTATCCATGTTCTCCACAGATGCTGCCTGACCCGCTGAGTTATGGTGCAGCAGCATCTGTGGAGCTAAGGAAATAGGCAACGTTTCGGGCCGAAACCCTTCTGGAAATAGGCAACGTTTCGGGCCGAAACCCAGAAGGGTTTCGGCCCGAAACGTTGCCTATTTCCTTAGCTCCATAGATGCTGCTGCACCCGCTGAGTTACTCCAGCACTCTGTGAAACGTCACCTATCCATGTTCTCCACAGATGCTGCCTGACCCGCTGAGTTACTCCAGCACATTTTTTACATGGATAGGACAGGTCTTCAATTGAATATACATGACATATGGAGCCCAATATCAATCTGCCCCGTATCTGAGGAAGGAAGTGCTGGCTCTGGAGAGGGTCCAGAGGAGGTTTACAAGAATGATCCCAGGAATGAGTGGGTTAATCTACGATGAGCGTTTGTCGGCACTGGGCCTGTACTCGCTGGAGTTTAGAAGAATGAGGGGGGACCGCATTGAAACATTCAGAACAGTGAAAGGCTTGGATAGAGTGAATGTGGAGAAGATGTTTCCACTAGTGGGAGAGTCTAGGACTAGAGGTCACAGCCTCAGAATTAAAGGATGTTCTTTTAGGAAGGAGATGAGGAGGAATTTTTTTAGTCAGAGCGTGGTGAATCTGTGGAATGGCCTACTCCTGCACCTATTGTCTATTGAACTCAGTGGGTGAGGCAGCATCTATGGAGAGAAGGAATAGGCGATGTTTCGGGTCGAGACCCGAGGGTTTTGACCCAAACGGCACCTATTCCTTCTCTCCATAGATGCTGCCTCACCCGCTGAGTTCCTCCAGCATTTTTGTCTCCCGATGAACAATGCTTGGTGACTTCCCCAGTGATTTAGAGAAGTTGGTAACAGGACGACACGAACCATGACTCAGTGGTGGCGTAATCATGACCCCTAACCTCATTGTTGAAAACGGCTGCGTCACTCTTGCTATCTATTTACCATCCTGTCACCAATACTTGATTAGGCACGATCTGCCAGTGCGTTCCACACGTCTGATCAGGCAAGGGCCAGCTTTCATAGATAGGGCGAGTGTCACAGAGCACGTAAACAGGCCCTTCGGCCCAACTTGACCATGCTAACCAACTTATAGTCAGAGTCACAGAGCACATAAACAGGCCCTTCGGCCCAACTTGACCATGCTAACCAAGTTATAGTCAGAGTCACAGAGCACGGAAACAGGCCCTTCGGCCCAAATTGTCCATGCTAACCAAGTTATAGTCAGAGTCACAGAGCACGTAAACAGGCCCTTCGGCCCAAATTGTCCATGCTAACCAAGTTATAGTCAGAGTCACAGAGCACATAAACAGGCCCTTCGGCCCAACTTGACCATGCTAACCAAGTTATAGTCAGAGTCACAGAGCACGTAAACAGGCCCTTCGGCCCAACTTGACCATGCTAACCAAGTTATAGTCAGAGTCACAGAGCACGGAAACAGGCCCTTCGGCCCAAATTGTCCATGCTATCCAAGTTATAGTCAGAGTCACAGGAAACAGGCCCTTCAGCCCAACTTGTCCATGCTATCCAAGTTATAGTCAGAGTCACAGAGCAAGTAAACAGGCCCTTCGGCCCAAATTGTCCATGCCGACCAAGTTATAGTCAGAGTTACAGAGCACATAAACAGGCCCTTTGGCCTAACTTGTCCATGCTAACCAAGTTATAGAGTCACGGACAGACACAAAATGCTGGAGTAACTCAGCGGGTAAAGCAGCATCTCTGCAGGAAAGGAATAGGTGACGTTTCAGGTCAAAACCCTTCTTTGGAAAGAGTCATAGAGTCATTCAGAGTGGATACAAGTCCTTCAGCACAAGTTGCAAAAGCTGACCACGTTGGCAAACTGGTCTAATTCTATTTGCCCTTTAGCCAACAATGACAAACAATTACATCAGAGAGTCATAAAGTGATACAGTGTGGAAACAGGCCCTTCAGTCCAACTTGTCCACACCGCCCAACATGTCCCAGCTACACTAGTCATAGAGTGATACAGTGTGGAAACAGGCCCTTCAGCCCAACTTGTCCACACCGCCCAACATGTCCCAGCTACACTAGTCATAGAGTGATACAGTGTGGAAACAGGCCCTTCAGCCCAACTTGCCCACACCGACCAACATGCCCCAGCTACACTAGTCCCACCTGCCTGCGTTTGGCCCATATCCTCCAAATCTGTTCTATCCATGTACTGTCTGTTGTCTGTTTGTCTGTTTCACAAACATTACGATAGTCCCAGCCTCAACTACCTCCTCCAGCAGCTTGGATGCTTTCAAGAGAGAGCTAGATAGGGCTCTTAAAGATAGCGGAGTCAGGGGATATGGGGAGACGGCAGGAACGGGGTACTGATTGGGGATGATCAGCCATGATCACATTGAATGGCTCGAAGGGCCGAATAGCCTACTCTTGCACCTATTGTCTATTGCCTGTTGCTGTATTGGGGAACAGGGAGCAACATTCGAGGTGTAGTGTCCCCCCCCCCCCCCGCCCCCAACAATGGGATCTGCTTGCACACTGGGACAAGAGGCAGGTTGTCACAGACACTATTGATCTGGCAGCGATTATATTCCTGTCCCAACACAAGGCAGGTCCCATTACACGCATTATGATTTATCATTGATTCTGATCCCAAAAGTGAAACTTTAGCAAAGGTTGCTTGCGCAGGCCAGCTGTAAGTGAGCATAAATCTAGCCACGCGGCAATCAGTCTGATAAATGCAACAATCCATCAGGCAAGGACATTGCTCACCTCATATTCATGGACAGAGAAACATAGACAATAGGTGCAGGAGTAGGCCATTCGGCCCTTCGAGCCTGCACCGCCATTCAATATGATCATGGCTGATCCAACTCAGTATCCTGTACCTGCCTTCTCTCCATACCCCCTGATCCCTTTAGCCACAAGGGCCACATCTAACTCACTCTTAAATATAGCCAATGAACTGGCCTCAACTACCTTCTGTGGCAGAGAATTCCACAGATTCACCACTCTCTGTGTGAAAAATGTTTTCCTCATCTCGGTCCTAAAAGATTTCCCCTTATCCTTAAACTGTGACCCCTTGTTCTGGACTTCCCCAACATCGGGAACAATCTTCCTGCATCTAGCCTGTCCAACCCCTATAGAATTTTGTAACTTTCTATAAGATCCCCCCTCAATCTTCTAAATTCTATTCGTGCTGGCAAAGTCCATCTCCATTCAACTCTCGGAGAGTCAGTCAGAGAGCTGGGAGCACGGAAACAGGCCCTCCAGCCCACCTTGTCTTAGTTTGGAGACACAGCACAGAATCAGGCCCTTTGGTCTGCGCCGACCAGCGATCGGTGACTTTCCGGGCCGGAACTCATCTTCTTTTTCCAAGTATATGCAGCGTTTTCAGTTTACATTGTGGATCTGCAGCATTCAATAGACAATAGACAATAGACAATAGGTGCAGGAGTAGGCCATTCGGCCCTTCGAGCCAGCACCGCCATTCAATGTGATCATGGCTGATCATCCCCAATCAGTACCCCGTTCCTGCCTTCTCCCCATATCCCCTGACTCCGCTATCTTTAAGAGCCCTATCTAGCTCTCTCTTGAAAGCATCCAGAGAACCTGCCTCCACCGCCCTCTGAGGCAGAGAATTCCACAGACTCACCACCCTCTGTGTGGAAAAATGTTTCCTCGTCTCCGTTCTAAATGGCTTACTCCTTATTCTTAAACTGTGTGGTCCCTGGTTCTGGACTCCCCCAACATCGGGAACATGTTTCCTGCCTCTAGCGTGTCCAAACCGTTAATAATCTATTAATCTATTAAAACATTCACCTGTTTTCTTTGAATTTCATTTCGCGATCTCAGTTTTTTTAAAGTTTCGTTTAGTTTAGAGAAACAGCGGTTAAACAGTCCCTTCGGCCCATCGACTCTGCGCTGACCCGTTATCACCCCGTACACTAGCATTGTACTACACACCAGGGACAATGTTACTGAAGCCAAGTCGAGTAAAGGAGCAAAGAGGTCCTTCTGCAGTTGTACAGAGCCCTGGTGAGACCACACCTGGAGTATTGTGTGTAGTTTTGGTCCCCGAATTGGAGGAAGGACATTCTTGCTATTGAGGGAGTGCAGCGTAGGTTCACAAGGTTAATTCCCGGGATGGCGGGACTGTCATATGCTGAGAGAATGAAGCAGCTGGGCTTCCATGTTCCCGATGTTGGGGGAGTCCAGAACCAGGGGCCACAGTTTAAGAATAAGGAGTAAGCCATTTAGAACGGAGACAAGGAACCAATTTTTCTCACAGAGAGTTGTGAGTCTGTGGTATTCTCTGCCTCAGAGGGCGGTGGAGGCCGGTTCTCTGGATGCTTTCAAGAGAGAGCTAGATAGGGCTCTTAAAGATAGCAGAGTCAGGGGATATGGGGAGAAGGCAGTAACGGGGTACTGATTGGGGATGATCAGCCACGATCACATTGAATGGCGGTGCTGGCTCGAAGGGCCGAATGTCCTCCTCCTGCACCAATTGTCAATTGTTTAGTTTTTATTGTCTAACCTACAAACCTGCACGTTTTGGGAGTGTTGGAGGAGACCGGAGCACCCGGAGAAAACCCACGCAGGTCACAGGGAGAGAACATGCAAACTCCACACAGACAGACCCGGGTCTCTGGTGCTGTGAGGCTGCAACTCTACTGCTGCGCCACCGTGCCACACCACAACTAGTTACCTTCTATATAAATAGCTTGTCAATTTATCAGCGTGGGCGGACGCAGTGATATTTATTAGTTTTTGCTCAACTCTCCTTCCCTGGAGCACAGCACAAGGTCCTGGTTTTAGTGGGAGTGCACAGGTCACCAATCATATCTACTGCTCGATCTCCACATGGCCCTACAGCGATTCTACGATGACACCTCCAGATTCAGGGACAGTTTCTTCCCAACTGAACCATCCTACCACAACCAGAGAGCAGTGCTGAACTACTATCTACCTCTACGATGACCCTCAGTCTATGGGGAGAAGGCAGGAATGGGGTACCGATTGTGGATGATCAGCCATGATCACAGTGAATGGTGGTGCTGGCTCGAAGGGCCGAATGGCCTACTCCTGCACCTATTGTCTATTGATTATTCATAGTTCCTTGAAATTGGCGTCATAGGTCGACAGGTTGGTCACAAGGCTTTTGGCACATTGCCCTTCATCAATCATTGAGTATTTTCTCCAGAGAAGCAGTCTGACCCGCTGAGTTACTCCAGCTTTCTGTGTCTTTCAGTGAGTATAGAAGTTGGGAGGTCATGTATCTAACTCTCTCTTGAAAGATTGTTAAGGGTTTGGACAGGCGAGAGGCAGGAAACATGTTCCCGATGTTGGGGGAGTCCAGAACCAGGGGCCACAGTTTAAGAATAAGGAATTCTCTGCCTCAGAGGGCGGTGGAGGCAGGTTCTCTGGATACTTTCAATAGACAATAGGCAATAGGTGTAGGAGTAGGCCATTTGGCCCTTCGAGCCAGCGCCGCCATTCAATGTGATCATGGCTGATCATCCCCAATCAGAACCCCGTTCCTGCCTTCTCCCCATATTCCCTGACTCCGCTATTTTTAAGAGCCCTATCTAGCTTTCTCTTGAAAGCATCCAGAGAACCTGCCTACACCACCCACTGAGGCAGAGAATTCCACAGACTCACCACTCTCTGTGAGAAAAAATGTTTCCTCGTCTCCGTTCTGAATGGCTTACTCCTTATTCTTAAACTGTGGCCCCTGGTTCTAGAATACAAGGGCATTGCACAGTAAAACTCACAAGTGACCGGCGGTGGGAATCAGAGAACGTTGCAAGGCACCTGGGAACGGATAGATCAGAATGCCAGACAGCGGGATTGGAGGGGTCAGGTTTGGGACTGTAAAATGTTGTAACCAGAGAACTACAGCCAATTACTCAGGTCACGTAGAATGAAGAATGGCAGGTTGAGTTACTGCTCCTCCCCCCCTGGGCCCAGTCACCAGAAATAGTCATCTTAAACCACGCTCACTTCCTCGTTCAACGCTGGGAGAACACGAGCCGGACTCCACACAGCCATGATTGGATGGCAGAGGAGACTTGCTGGGCCAAATGGCCTGATTCCTCTCCAGTCACTCGTGAATTTATGAACTTTAGACTTTAGAGATACAGTGAGGAAACAGGCCCTTCGGCCCACCCAGTCGGTGCTGACCAGCGATCGCCCCGTACACTAGCACTATCCTACACACACCAGGGACAATTTCACTGGAGCCAACTGACCTACAAACCTGCACGTCTTTGGAGAGTGGGAGGAGACCGGTGCACCCGGGGAAAACCCATGTGGTCACGGGGAGAACGTGCAAACTCCGCACAGACAGCACCCGTGCCCAGGAGGGATTGAAATTCTTACTTGCAGCAGCACAACAGAATATGCAAACATAGTATACTGTAAACATTATAAAACATGAGAAAATGTTCAGTGTGTGTGTATATACACATATACATAGATAGACACAGAGTGCTGGAGTAACTCAGCGGGTCAGGCAGCATCTGTGGAGAACATGGATAGGTGACGTTTCACAGAGTGCTGGAGTAACTCAGCGGGTCAGGCAGCATCTGTGGAGAACATGGATAGGTGACGTTTCACAGAGTGCTGGAGTAACTCAGCGGGTCAGGCAGCATCTGTGGAGAACATGGATAGGTGACGTTTCACAGAGTGCTGGAGTAACTCAGCGGGTCAGGCAGCATCTGTGGAGAACATGGATAGGTGACGTTTCGGGTCGGGACTCTTCTCATACACTGATGCGAGTATATTATTTTTCTAAGTAGTTTATTGATTACATTTTCCTGATGTGTTATCGAGCAGTGATTCATCACAACAGTTCCAAGAACACTGGTGCAGGCGGCTGGAAGCAGAGGGTGATGGTGGAAGGTTGCTTCTCGGACTGGAGGCCTGTGACTAGTGGTGTGCCTCAGGGTTCGGTGCTGGGCCCGTTACTGTTTATCATCTACATCAATGATTTGGATGACACTGTCTGATGAGTAAGTTTGCAGGTGACAGAAAAGTAGACAGGATTGTAGATGGAGATGCTGATTATCAAAAATTGCAGCAGGGTCTTAGACAATAGACAATAGGTGCAGGAGTAGGCCATTCGGCCCCTCGAGCCGACACCGCCATTCAATGTGATCATGGCTGATCATCCCCAATCAGTACCCCGTTCCTGCCTTCTCCCCATATCCCCTGACTCCGCTATCTTTAAGAGCCCTATCTAGTTCTCTCTTGAAAATATCCAGAGAACCCTCTGAGAGAGAATTCCACAGACTCACCACTCTCTGTGAGAAAAAGTGTTTCCTCGTCTCCGTTCTAAATGGCTTACTCCTTATTCTTAAACTGTGGCCCCTGGTTCTGGACTCCCCCAACATCGGGAACATGTTTCCTGCCTCTTGCGTGTCCGAGCCCTTAATAATCTTATATTGATCAATCTGATCTTGACCAGCTGGGCAGGTGGGTTGAGGAACAGTGAATGGTGTTTAATACAGAGACGTGCAAGGTATTGGAGGGGAACTGCAGACGTTGGTTTACACTGAAGGCAGACGCAAAAAGCTGGAGTAACTCAGCGGGACAGGCAGCGTCTCTTGAGAGAAGGAATGGGTGATGTTTCGGGTCAAGACCATTTTGGGAAGTCAAACCAGGACAGGACCCACACTGTGAATGGGGAGTGTGTTGTTGAGCAGAACAATCTAGAAAGACAGGTACATCGTTCCCTAGAAGATGTTTTGCAAGTAGCCAGGGTGGTGAAGAAGGCGTTTGTTACATTGGCCTTCATCAGTCAGGGAATCGAGTATAGAAGTTGGGATGTCCTTCTGCAGTTGTACAGAGCCCTAGTGAGACCACACCTGGAGTATTGTGTGCAGTTTTGGTCCCCTAATTTGAGGAAGGACATTCTTGCTATTGAGGGAGTGCAGCGTAGGTTTACAAGGTTAATTCCCGGGATGGCGGGACTGTCATATGCTGAGAGAATGGAGCAGCTGGGCTTGTACACTCTGGAGTTTAGAAGGATGAAAGGTAATCTCATTAAAACATATAAGATTATTAAGGTTTTGGACACACGCTAGAGGCAGGAAACATGTTCCCGATGTTGAGGGAGTCCAGAACCAGGGGCCACAGTTTAAGAATAAGGAGTAAGCCATTTAGAACGGAGACGAGGAAACACTTTTTCTCACAGAGAGTTGTGAGTCTGTGGAATTCTCTGCCTAAGAGGGCGGTGGAGGCAGGTTCTCTGGATGCTTTCAAGAGAGAGCTAGATAGGGCTCTTAAAGATAGCGGAGTCAGGAGATATGGGGAGAAGGCAGGAACGGGGTACTGATTGGGGATGATCAGCCATGATCACATTGAATGGCGGTGCTGGCTTGAGGGGCTGAATGGCCTACTCCTGCACCTATTGTCTATTGTCTATTGTCTAAGACCCTGCTGCAATTTTTGATAATCATCATCTCTATCTACAAACCCGTCCACTTTTCTGGCACCTGCAAACGTACTCATCATACAGTGTCATCCACACTTGCAGTATTGCCTGCAGTTTTGGTCACTGTGCCAAAGGAGGCTGGATGACCAAGGGTGCAGGGCAGATTGATGAGGACGTTGCCAGGACTAGAGGGCCTGAGCTACAGGGGCAGGCTGGAGGGCGGACTCTAGCTAGGGGTCAGAACATTGAAAATTAGGTATCGCTGAGATCACTCAGTGGAAAGGATCCAATACAACAACACCCACGACAAACTACATGGGAAGAGAAACTACTGTGGAACAAACCACGACTAGGTTTTTAACAGATGATAAATTGAATCCAGTACTCGATGACTACATAACGGGGCTTTCTACAAGTTAAAATATATTTCCAGTTTCAGCTGTGTGTGTGTGTGTGTGTGTGTGTGTGTGTGTGTGTGTGTGTGTGTGTGTGTGTGTGTGTGTGTGTGTGTGTGTGTGTGTGTGCGTGTATGTGTGTGTGTGTGTGTGTGTGTGTGTGTGTGTGTGTGTGTGTGTGTGTGTGTGTGTGTGTGTGTGTGTGTGTACGTGCACAAGTATGTGTGTATGTATTATATATATATATACACATATATATTTAGACAATAGACAATAGGTGCAGGAGTAGGCCATTCGGCCCTTCGAGCCAGCACCGCCATTCAATGTGATCATGGCTGATCATCCCCAATCAGTACCCCGTTCCTGCCTTCTCCCCATATCCCCTGACTCCGTTATTTTTAAGAGCCCTATCTAGCTCTCTCTTGAAAGTATCCAGAGAACCGGCCTCCACCGCCCTCTGAGGCAGAGAATTCTACAGACATTTGTATACACATATATATATTTATACATGTATAAACCATATGTTATATATGTATAAGAGAATAAGTTTATTGGCCAAACTAACAAATATGCATAAGAGAATAATTCTATGTTTCAATGAGATACCCTCTCATCCTTCTAAACGCCAGAGTGTACAAGCCCAGCCGCTCCATTCTCTCAGCATATGTCAGTCCCGCCATCCCGGGAATTAACCCCATCCACTCCTTCACGACTCTTTCATTGTCTACCCCAACAGGCTGACTCCACTGCTGACGACTCTCAGATGATTCAATATCACTCCTCATTCCTTTAAAGTCCAGAGGACGCACTCCACAGTCTCCCTATCTACAGATAGCACGTTGGAGGCCATTGGGCCCACAAGGTTCATGCTAGCCCCCCAGCTGATCCATCACCTATCCTATTTTCCTGTAACGCTGCAACTCGATGTCACAGGGTCATACAGCACGGAGAGAGGCCATTCTGCCCAACACATCCATGCTGACCGACATGCTCCATCCATACTAGTCCCACCTGCCCGCATTTGGACCATATCCCTCCAAACCATGTACTTGTCCAAATGTCTTTTAAAATATGTTATCCTACCTGCCTCAACTACCTCCTCTGGCAGCTCGTTCCATACACCCACTAATCATGTGTAGTCTTTCTGCTGGATAGCGACACAACAAAAGCTTTTCACTGTACCTCGGTACACGTGACAATAAACTACACTGAAAAGATCTTATGGAGGTGTATAAAATCATGGGAGGAATAGATCGGGTGATTGCACAGAGTTTGGTGTGCAGAGTAAAAGAAACATAGACAATAGGTGCAGGAGTAGGCCATTCGGCCCTTCGAGCCTGCACCGCCATTCAATATGATCATAGCTGATCATCCCCAATCAGTACCCCGTTCCTGCCTTCTCCCCAAATCCCCTGACTCCGCTATCCCAACTCTCTTTTAAATTCATCATGAATTGGCCTCCACTGCCCTCTGTGGCAGGGAATTCCACAAATTCACAACTCTCCGGGTCAAAACGTTTTCTCTCATCTCAGTTTGAAATGGCCTCCCCTTTATTCTTAGACTCCTGGTGGCCCCTGGCTCTGGACTCACCCAACATCTGGAACATTTTTCCTGCATCTAGCTTGTCCAGTCCTTTTATAATTTTATACGTTTCTATAAGATCCCCCTCATCCTTCTAAACTCCAGTGAATACAAGCCTACTCTTTCCAATCTTTCCTCATATGACAGCCCTGCCATCCCAGGGATCAATCTCGTGAACCAGAGAAACACGAACCTGGGGCCACAGGTTGAAGGTGAGGGGGGGAAGAGTTAATAGGTTTTTCACACAGAGGGTGGTAGGTGTATGGAACGAGCTGTATAACACTATGACTCTGGGAGGTGGTTGAGGCAGGTACTATAACAGCATTTAAAAGGCAGTTGGACAGGTACATGGATAGGAAAAGGTTTATCGGGATACGGACCAAATGTGGACAAATGGAACTAGCTTAGATTGGGGATCTTGGTCGGCATGGTCAAGTTGGGCCGAAGGGCCTGATTCCGTGCTGTATGTGTCTGTGACTCTATAAGCAACTGTGATCTGCCGTGACCGTGTCTTTGGTTCATGTTCATAAATCATAGGATCAGGATTCCGCCATTCGGCCCATCGAGTCTACTCCACCATTCAATCATGGCTGATCTATCTCTCCCTCTCAATCCCACTCTATTGCCTCCTCCCCATAAATGTAGCTGTACTGCAGATTTCCGCTTTGCATTGTTACGTTTACCCAGCATTAATGATTATTGATTTACAGTTTTATTAATTATTATACATTATCTGTGTTATTTCTTTAATAGGTCTGTTAAGCTGCAGCAAGTAAGAGTTTTTAGTTTTAGTCCAGGTTAGAGACACAGCGCGGAAACAGGCCCTTCGGCCCACCGTGTCCGTGCCGACCAGCGATCCCCGCACACTAACACTATCCTACACCCACTTGGGACAATTTACATTTATACCAACCCAATTAACCTACAAACCTGTACGTTTTTGTAGCGTGGGAGGAAACCAGAGTTCCTGGAGAAAACCCACGCAGGTCACGGGGAGAAGGTACAAACTCCGTACAGACAGCACCCGTAGTCAGGATGGAACCCGGGTCTCTTTAATTGTTCCATTCTTGTACTTTTGACAATGAAAGATTATCGACATTTTTTTTCTCTCTAAATTTACTTTGCTATCGAGGACATTTACCAGTCGGGAAATAAACTGATATCGTGGATAAGGCTTTTACAATTTTGTTGTTCTATATCAGAGAAAATATGAGTGACCTGTGGTTAAAAAAGTTTCTGTAAAGCTGATAATGGCATAACAACAATGTCCGCTTACACAGACGGGTCTGTGAAATAGAACAGACACGTTCGTATAACATATCAGATCGTGTAACTGAAATAAAATACCACAGGGACCTTTGTTTCCAAGAAAAAAAAAATGATGACAAAGCACATGAGATATTCATTAACTAAAGGTTATTCAAAGAAGTGCAAGGGCTGGGAATGGAGGGATATGGATCACGTGCAGGCAGATAAGTATTGATCTTGGCATCTTAGAAACATAGACAATAGGTGCAGGAGTAGGCCATTCGGCCCCTCGAGCCAGCACCGCCATTCAATATGATCATGGCTGATCATCCCCAATCAGTAGCCTGTTTACAGGGCCATGGGCTAAATGTGGACAAATTGGACTAGCCCAGTGCACCACATAGGTCGGCATGGACAAGCAGAAGGGCCCGTTTCCGTGCTATATCTTTGAATCAATCAATCAACACATTCTTTCATCAATAAATTGTATGAAGGAACTGCAGATGCTGGTTATACACCGAAGATAGACGCAAAGTGCTGGAGTAACTCAGCAGGTCAGGCAGCATCTGTGGAGAACATGGATAGGTGACGTTTCACAGAGTGCTGGAGTAACTCAGCGGGTCAGGCAGCATCTGTGGGGAACATGGATAGGTGACGTTTCACAGAGTGCTGGAGTAACTCAGCGGGTGCAGCAGCATCTATGGAGCTAAGGAAATAGGCAACGTTTCGGGCCGAAACCCTTCTGGGTTTCAGCCCGAAACGTTGCCTATTTCCAGAAGGGTTTCGGCCCGAAACGTTGCCTATTTCCTTAGCTCCACAGATGCTGCTGCACCATAACTCAGCGGGGCAGGCAGCATCTGTGGAGAACATGGATAGGTGACGTTTCACAGAGTGCTGGAGTAACTCAGCGGGTCAGGCAGCATCTGTGGAGAACATGGATAGGTGACGTTTCACACAGTGCTGGAGTAACTCAGCGGGTCAGGCAGCATCTGTGGAGAACATGGATAGGTGACGTTTCACAGAGTGCTGGAGTAACTCAGCGGGTCAGGCAGCATCTGTGGAGAACATGGATAGGTGACGTTTCACAGAGTGCTGGAGTAACTCAGCGGGTCAGGCAGCATCTGTGGAGAACATGGATAGGTGACGTTTCACAGAGTGCTGGAGTAACTCAGCGGGTCAGGCAGCATCTGTGGAGAACATGGATAGGTGACGTTTCACAGAGTGCTGGAGTAACTCAGCGGGCCAGACAGCTTCTCTGGAGAGTAGGAATGGGTGATATGGTGATAGTACCTGCCTCAATTACCTCAGGTGATGACATAACACTATTCTTATCATTAAAAGTACAGCATGGAAACAGACCTGTTCACGCTAGTTCTATGTTTGTTATCCCACTGTCTCATCCACTCCACACACACTAGGGACAATTTACAGAGGGCTGATTATTGTATTGTATTGTATTGTATTCAAATTTATTGTCATTGTCTCAGTTAGAGACAACGAAATGAATTTCCCTTTACAGGCAGTATCATAAAAATAAATAAATAATAATAAATAATAAAACATATTAAAAATAAAATAAAATTTAAAAAAAAGCACAAACACTGAA